>NC_133326.1:18091288-18242066 GCF_042186555.1 Aquarana catesbeiana
CACCAAATTGGAGTTACGCTTTAATCAAGTAAAAACCTTTATCCCGAAAGTAAAAAAACAAAAAAAACAATTTGCTGTAACTGATTATGAAATGTGTGCTGGAGTTTGGCTTCAATTTGTTAGTGTATCTAAATCTGTTAATACTCCCCTCTCCCTAGAATGGCAATGCTGCTGCCTGGTGTTCCTCCTGTGCTCATTCCTCCAGAGTGGTGTCTCACTAATACAGGAGGTGTGTTGCTGCCCAGATCACCAGGTGAAAGCAGAGGGGGAAAAGGCTAAAAGTAAAACTAATGCAGCCACCACATCTAATGATTGGTAAGCTGCAATATATTACATTTTTGCTTTTGGTTTTAGTATAGAAAGTTTTGGTTTTGCATAGTGCATATTGCAATAATTACTTACATAAAGCTCATCACTTACACATTTAATATACTTTAACTACTTGCCGACCAGCCGCTGTCAGGTTGGCTCCCCTGCCCAAATCGCTGTAGCTGTACGGCGGGTGCTTTAAGGGGTATAGGGGGCGCGCGTGACGTAGGAGCTGATGCACGTGCCCCGGCGGACATCGCGGCCGCGGGGGCACGTGCATCAGCTCCTACGTCACGCGCGCCCCCTATACCCCTTAATGCGCCCGCCGTATTCCGTATTCCGACGGATGTTGGCTCAAACTTGTCTTGCATACACACGGTCACACAAATCTTGTCGGAAATTCCGAACGCCAAGAACGCGGTGACGTACAACATGTACGACGAGCCGAGAAAAATGAAGTTCAATAACCAGTGTGGCTCTTCTGCTTGATCCTGAGCATGCGTGAAATTTTGTGCGGCGGAAATTGTGTACACACGATCGGATTTTCCGAAAACAAGTCTTGTTGTCGGAAAATTTGAGAACCTGCTCTCAAACATTTGTTGTCGGAAAATCCGACCGTGATTGTGATTTTTTTTTTACCAAAGATATGTAGAAGAATACATATCGGCCTAAACTGATGAAGACATTTGTTTTTTTTGGATATTTATTATAGCAGAAAGTAAAAAATATTGTGTTTTTTTTTTTCAAAATTGTAATTTTTTTTTTTTGGTTTATAACACAGAGGTGATCAAATACCACCAAAAGAAAGCTCTATTTGTGGGGGAAAAAAGGGCATACATTTTATTTGTGTACAGCGTCGCACGACCACGCAATTATCAGTTAAAGCGACACAGTGCCGAATCGCAAAAAAATGGCCTGGTCATTAACCACCTGAGATCTGTGCTATAGCCGAATGCCGGGACTACGTCTATTGGCGTCGTCCCGTGCACGAGCGGCCTGCGGGCCCCCTGCAGGGCGCGTGCGGCGCGCTCTGTGATCAGCTAGTCTATGAGACTCGCCTGATCACAGATCGGAGTAAGGGGTCGATCCCGACCCCTTACCACGTGGTCAGCTGTCAGCCAATGACAGCTGATCATGTGATGTCAACAGAGCCAGTAATCGGCTATTTTTTCTCCTCGCGCTGACAGTGTGAGGAGGAAAAAAAAAACCGATCACCGGCGGCCGTAAGAGGGACATCAGTATCAGTATCATATCTGCCGCCAGATCACCAGTGCCCACCTGTGCCCCCTACCTGTGCCACCTAGCAATAGGCAGCAGTGCCTCCTACCAGTGCCCACCAGCGCCAACCATCAGTGCCCACAGTGCCACCTATCAGTGCCCATCAGTGTCACCTACCAGTGCCCATAAGTGCCCATCAGTGCCGCACATCACTGCCCATCAGTGCCACCCATCAGTGCCTATCAGTGCCGCCCATCAGTGCCACCTATCAGTGGTACCTATCAGTGCCCATCAGTGCCACCCATCAGTGCCACCCATCAGGGCCCATCAGTGGCCATCAGTACCGCCTTATCTGTCCCAATCAGTGCCGCCTTATCTGTGCCTATCAGTGCCACCTTATCTGTGCCTATCAGTGCCGCCTTAACTGTGGCTATCAGTGCCGCCTTATCTGTGCCTATCAGTGCCGCCTTATCTGTGCCTATCAGTGCCGCCTTAACTGTGCCTATCAGTGCCGCCTTATCTGTGCCTATCAGTGCTGCCTTATCTGTGCCTATCAGTGCCGCCTTAACTGTGCCTATCAGTGCCGCCTTATCTGTGCCTATCAGTGCCGCCTTAACTGTGCCTATCAGTGCCGCCTTATCTGTGCCTATCAGTGCCGCCTTAACTGTGCCTATCAGTGCCGCCTTATCTGTGCCTATCAGTGCTGCCTTATCTGTGCCTATCAGTGCCGCCTTAACTGTGCCTATCAGTGCCGCCTTATCTGTGCCTATCAGTGCCGCCTTAACTGTGCCTATCAGTGCCGCCTTATCTGTGCCTATCAGTGCCGCCTTAACTGTGCCTATCAGTGCCCACCAGTGCCGCCTCATCAGCGCACATCAATGAAGGAGAAAAATTACCTGTTTGCAAAATTTTATAACAAACTATGAAACATGATTTTTTTTTTTCAAAATGTTTCATCTTTTTTTGTTTGTTTAGCAAAAAATAAAAACCCCAGCTGTGATCAAATACCACCAAAAGAAAGCTCTATTTGTGGGGAAAAAATGCTAAAAATGCTAAAAATGCTAAAAATTTCATTTGGTTACAGTGTAGCATGATCGCGCAATTGTCATTCAAAGTGCGTCACCGCTGAAAGCTGAAAATTGGTCTGGGCAGGAAGGGGGGGGGTTTAAGTGCCCAGTAAGCAAGTGGTTAAGGGGGTAAATCCTTCCGGGGCTGAAGTGGTTAAATGACAGCATGTGTAAAGCCATATGTATGCAAGACAGAGCTTTCAAAAACTTATGGAATGATGAATGACTCCCGACATTTCCCAGAGACAGATCATAAAGATCCCTATAAAAGTCTCCCGGTACAGAAATCGCAGTGATGTGAATAGACGTGCGCTCACGCCTTGCACTCCGGACTTTACAGCTCGTAATTTTGTTTAGACACTTCTGGGAGCCTCACCAGGCCGAGACAGACACCAGATTTGTATGGAGGGAGGCTGGCACTCCACGTTTCCCTTATATGACCAGTTTACATTATATATATATATACACATCTCCTCTTTAAAATGTTTACAGCTCCCTACGAAGGGCCTTTTATATAGAAGCTGGAAGCGGGTCTGTACTTTGTGTCACAACATTGATGTGTCCTAATGAGGCTTTACAGTCACATGGATCTGCCATCTTTACCCTTTTCCGCTCTGGAAGATTTACCCCCCTTCTTGACCAGGCCTTTTTTTTTTTTTTTTACGATACGGCACTGCGCTACTTTAACTGACAATTGCGCACATAGTATTAACAACTTCAGCCCTGGAAGGTAAACCCCGCCCCCCTCCACGACCAGGTCATTTTTTGCGATTCGGCACTGCGTTACTTTAATTGACAATGGCGCGGCCGTGCGACGCTGTACCCAAAAAAATTGATGTCCTTTTCCCCCACAAATAGAGCTTCCTTTTGTGGTATTTGATCACCTCTGCATTTTTAAAAAATTTTTTTTTTTGCGCTATAAACAAAAACCAAAAAGACCGACTATAAAAAAAAATATATATATATATACAGTGGAACCTTGGAATACGAGCATAATCTATTCCAGGAGAATGCTTGTAATCCAAAGCACTCGCATATCAAAGCGAGTTTCCCCAAAGAAATCAATGGAAACGAAGATAATTCATTCCACATTGACTTCTATTGCATGCAATACCGCATGTGGCCAGAGGTGGGGGGGGCGCCGGAGAGCCTCGGAAATACTCAGGGGCAGCTCGGCTGAACTTGGAAACCCTCGGAAAGGCTCGGAAACACTCAGGAACTGAGATATCTTTATGTTTCCGAGTATTTCTGAGTGACTCCAAGTATTTCCGAACGGCTCCGAACCATTCCGAGTGTCACCGGCGCCCCCCGCACCTCTGGCCAAATGCAGTACTGCACACCCCATTGGCTTGAATCCTGCTCGTTTTGTGAGACAACACTCAGAAACCGAGTCAGGATTTTTTTAAAAAACGTGCTCGTCTTTCAAAACGCTCGTTAACCGTGTTACTCGTAAACCAAGGTTCCACTGTATATATTTTTTACTTTCTGCTATAAAACACATCCAATAATAAAATGTAAAAAAAAAAAGAAAAACATCTTCATCAATTTAGGCCAATATGTATTCTGCTACATTTGGTGAAAAAAATCCCAATAAGCGTCTACAAACTATAGGACATTTTTATTCTTTTTTATTTTTTATACTAGTAATGGCAGTGATCAGCAACTTATAGCGGGACTGCGACATTGCGGCGGACAAATCGGACACCTAACTGACACTTTTTGGGAACCAGTGACACTAATACAGTGATCAGTGCCAAAACAATTTACACTGTCCCTGTACTAATAGTTACATAATTACAAATGTATATAGTTAGTCAGGTTGAAAAAAGACCATCAAGTTCAATAAAAAAAAAAAAAATACGATCCCATATACACAATCCTTCACCCACAGTTGATCCAGAGGAAGGCAAAAACAAAAACAGCAAAGCATGATCCAATTTGCTACAGCAGGGGAAAAAATTCCCTTCTGATCCCCGACAGGCAATCGGATTTTCCCTGGATCAACTTTACCTATAAATGTCAGTACCCAGTTATATTATGTACATTTAGGAAATAATCCAGACCTTTTTTAAAGCAATCTACTGAGCTGGCCAGATCCACCTCTGGAGGGAGTCTATTCCACATTTTCACAGCTCTTACGCCCCGTACACATGGTCGGACTTTGTTTGGACATTCCGACAACAAAATCCTAGGATTTTTTCCGATAGATGTTGGGTCAAACTTGTTCTGTCTACACACGGTCACACAAAGTTGTCGGAAAACCCGATCGTTCTGAATGCGGTGACGTAAAACACGTACGTCGGGACTATAAACGGGGCAGTGGCCAATAGCTTTTACCTCTTTATTAATTCTGTGCATGCGTGGCACTTTGTGCATCAGATTTGTGTACACACGATCGGAATTTCCGACAATTTGTTGTCGGAAAATTTTATATCCTGTTCTCCAACTTTGTGTGTCGGAAAATCCGATGGAAAATGTGTAATGGAGCCCACACACGGTCAGAATTTCCGACAACAAGGTCCTACAACACATTTTCCGTCGGAAAATCTGACCGTGTGTACGGGGCATATCTGTGAAGAAACCTTTCTGTATTTGGAGATGAAATCTTTTTTCCTCTACGCGTAAGGGGGCCCCCGTGTCCTCTGCGTTGACCGTAAAGTGAATAACTCAACACCAAGTTCACTATATGGACCCCTTATGTATTTATACATGGTGATCATATCCCCCTTAATCTCCTCTTCTCAAGAGAGAATAAATTAAGTTCCTCTAATCTTTCCTCATAGCTGAGCTCCTCCATGCCTCTTATCAGTTCGGTTGCCCTTCTCTGCACTTTCTCCAGTTCCCCGATATCCTTTTTGAGAACTGGAGCCCAAAACTGAACTGCATATTCCAGATGAGGTCTTACTAATGAATTGTACAGGGGGGCAAAATGATATCTCTCTCTCTGGAGTCCATACCTCTCCTAATACAAGAAAGGATTTTGCTCACTTTGGGAACCGCAGCTTGGCATTGCATGCGATTATTGAGCTTATGATCTACCAAAACCCCCCAGATCCTTCTCCACCATTGATTCCCCGAGTTGTACTCCCCCTAGTATGTATGATGTATATTCTTAGCCCCCAAGTGCAGAACTTTACATTTATCAACATTAAACCTCATTTGCCACTTAGATGCCCAATTAGACGGTTGGCTTGTAAATTGGAGACATCCTGTAAGGACGTTATTCCACTGCAGAGCTTGGTGTCATCTGCAAAGACAGAAACGTTACTTTTAATCCCAGACCCAATATCATTTATAAAGATATTAAAATGTAAGGGTCCCAACACTGAACTTTGGGGTACACCACCGATAACCTTAGACCATCCAGAGTAAGAATCATTAACCACTACTCTCTGAATTAGTTTTTTTAGACAGTTTTCTATCCATTTACAAACTGATCTTTCCAAGCCTGTAGACTTTACCTTACACATGAGCCGTGTGTGGGGAACTGTGTCAAACGCTTTTGCAAAATCCAAGTATACCACGTCCACCGCCACCCCTTTGTCCAAGGTTAAAGAAAAAACGTAACTATAACCCGGGATGTTTGAAAATATATCTAAAAAAAAAAATGTGTTTGCTGCAGTACTTACCTTCAGTCTGGAGCTGTTCTGTCCCACCTATATATATTTTTTCTGTTGCTGTATTGAATTGTATCAGGTTACTTTTGTTCTCATGTATGCTGACATCTAGTGGTGGTGCAGGACCACTACAACTTATGTACTTATGTGATTTGGTGTCTTCTTCCATGCTTCCCTCTTGTTTAGTGCTAAGTAGTTCTGTCTTAGTTAGACCCTTCCTGTTTCTCCCGTGTTCTCCCATTCGGTGTTAAATCGGCTATAGATGGTTCGAATCTCATTGAGCAGATTCCATTGATCAACTTGGGTCCAACCAGCATGCCAGATTTTTAGCATGCGATTATTGTCGCGGCTATAGCCACTAGAGATGATCACGGTGTTCTCCCAGCAGGGATGGCTCCCGGCGTCCTCCCGCTGGGAGAACACAATAGCTCCATGGGAGGGATTCCGACATTGTTGCAAGAAAGAAAATCGCACCATCTTTTGGCCAGATTTAGACAAGCTTAAAGTGGTTCTAAAAGTAGAACATTTTTACCTTTATGTATTCTTTGCATCAAGGTTAAAAAAAACCTTTGCAGCTTCCCCCCAGCCCCCCCCCCCCCCTTATACTTACCCGAGCCCAATCTCGATCCAGTGCTGTGCCCAAAAGCAGCGGCTCTCTCCACTTTCTCTCTCGTCATTGGAGATTGAGGCAGCAGCAGCAGGAGCCAGTGGGGACAGAATGGGGGGTGGGGCAGGGCCGAGTCACACTGTGTGTGTCAATGGACCCACACGGTGCGGCTTGGGAGGGAGCCCCCACAAGTGCCTCTATAGCAAGTGGCTTGTTATGAGGGCACTCAGAGAGGAGGAGCCAGGAGTGCCAGCAAGGGACCCGGAAAGAGGATGATCGAGGCTGCTCTGTGCAACACCACTGCACAGAGCATCTAAGTATAACATGTTTATTATTGTTTTTATTTTTTTTTATTCGCTTTTTCCTTTAGGCCTCATACACACGGATGTTTTTACAGCAGAATTTTTGAGCTTTTTTTGAATCTTAAAAACGCCAATATATGTTATTCAATGACCTCATACACACCATGGCGTTTTTGAGCTGTAACATGCATTGGAGTTGAAGAAGTCGGAAGAGACCCCGGGAGCTGCCTAATAAATGACTTTAAAAACCTGTGTAGTGTGTTTTATTTTTGACACTTTTTTTCCAGGTGAATGGGTAAGGGTACAATGTACCCCATACTCATTCACATAGGGTGGGGGGCCGGGATCTGGGGGCTCCCTTATTAAAGGGGCTCCCAGATTCCGATAAGCCCCACGCTCGCAGACCCCGAAATCAACGAGAAGGGTTGTCGGGAAGAGGCCGATCATCATGGGGACAAGGGCTTTGGGGTGGGGGGCCAGCCCCCCCCCCCCTGCCCCAAAGCACCCAAAGCATTTTGGCTGGGTTTCCCTTCAAAGATTTTCAGCACACAAGTCGCACCGGCAATCTGCAAATTAGGTATATACCATATATCTCTACCTTTACATGCCCAATGTGATTCAATATTACTTCACTTACCCCATTCAAGCTTATAGACCCTCCCTCTCTCTTTTTCCCACCATCCAGCTTTTTCTCATATTTTCCACTCTCCCTTCTATCACCTTCCTCCCCCCTTTTCTCCCCCCCCCTTCCTCTTTCCCCCTTTTTTATTATTTTTTATTTTTATTTTTCTTCTTTTTTTCTTTGTCTTTTCTCTTTCCTACCCACTTCACTCATTCCACTTATTACACTCACTCCCCCCACACCTTCGCCTTTCCTCCTTTTTCCCCCCTCCCCTTTTCCCTCTCCCTTTTGTTCTCCCCCTTTTCCCACTTCTCTCTCTCCCTTTCCTTCCTTTCCCCTTTTTTCCCCCTTTCCCCCCTTCTTTAACCTCCTCTTCCCCCTTTCTTTCCCTTACTCACCCTTTCTCTACCTTCCCCCTTCCCCCCTTTCCCCCCTTTCACCCCTTTCTTTCACCCCTTCCCCACCCCATCCCCCTTTTTTTCTTCCTTCTCTTCCCTTCCCCTCTTTCTCTCCCCCTCTTTCATCTCCGTCCACTAATCCCCTTCCATCTCTCACAGCGGTGTACATGCTTTTTGTCTTTTTCACATCAATTCAGTTTGGTTGCCTGGTTTGTACTTTTCACTATTTATCCACTATTTGCACCACCAACTTTCCCCTTTTGGTAACCTCCCATCATTCCGCATCACCTAATTTCATCCACTCACTTTTGCCTTCATCCATTACCTAATTTTTCAGCTCATTTACCTTATGTACTTCATTTCACCCAGACTCCAGCCCCTTGACTTGTTAATCCCTCCCAGTCGCCGTGGGAGACTTCACTGGTGACGCCCGTGTGCACACCAGGACTTGGGTAAGCAGCTTTACACTCCCCCTTTCTCCCTCCTTGTGTAACATATATATTGCTGAATTGTATAATATTTTTTTCTTATATATGATTGACTATATTGCCATTCATCTTGTGTCCATTAAATCGCAGATGTTTTTCCTGATGAAGCAGGCCTAGCCCGCGAAACTAGTTGAAACAGTGTCCATGACCAAGTCACCTATGTTTTTAATTAACTACTGACTTTTTTTGTCATGTATTATGTATCAATAAACTTTTCTAAACTTTATATGATTGTCTATATACTCCATTGTATCTCTTTTTGCATTCCCGCTTTCCCCTTGGTGAGCCCTGGTTGGGGATCAAATGGCCGATGTCATAACTGATCACATGTGTGGCGCCACGGCAGTTGCAGGTCAAACAGAAGCAGCTTCCATGGCTGTAAAGGATAGGAGGGTTTAATTACACTTTAAGTTTGTCAGCAGATCGGCCTCTACAAACTCAGCAGGTAGTGGTTTCTGCTGCCCCATGGGAAGTTAGGAGTTCACTGTAATTCCCGTGATTTTTTTCGGTGGGGGTCTGACCTCCGTTCCTGTGCGATATGAAAGGGACGGAGGTCCGGACCCAGAGAGATGAGATGGTGCGGAGTTAAGTGTAGCACCCTCTTGTTTAGGCAGGGTTGCTAACAAATTTAGTTTGTCAGGTGGTTATTATCCTGGCTAATTGTTAGAAGATCAACTGATTACTCTCTAATTCTGGAATTGCTGCACCTTTTTTTCTTCTGTCACTAGGTGGTACTGTTACTGGTGACATTAGAATGACGGCAGCTTAGCAAGGTCAGATCATCAATGGATGGAGTGCCGCAGCCAATTGGCAGGGGTTTCTTTAGTCCCTTGGCCTGCTGGGAGAGCTTATTTATTTGGATGGAGTCAGGTGATCGGGGTTCATTGCCACCTGGACGGCTGTCTAGGTGGATGTGTGTTATGTCACCCCGGGTTGCTAGGCCGGAACCTGAGGCCTACCTGACACCTGGCTGCTAGGCTGCCTGAGGCCTATCCAGGAGCAGGAGAAGCAGCGTAGGGTTGGGACTGCAGAATTGGAGTCCAACTAAGTTGAGAAGGTTCAGCCGGGCGGGGAACCAGCTGTCGCCACTAAAGGTCTACTTCAGCAAGTACCAGCGTAGTCTTCTCACCATCTAGGGATGGTGAAGAAGTGGAAAAGCATCAGCAAGTGCCAAGCCAGGGACCCAGCAGGATAGCAGGGGTGACACTTGAGGAGTATAGCTGTGGAAGAGCTCAGGAGATCCAGTGACGACTGGGTCTGGAAGTCTAGCGAGAGACTGGGAGCTCAGTGAGTGAAGATCTACAGTGGGATACTGTGAGATAAGTAAAGAACTGTTCTGTGTTACCAAGAGTTATGTACTACCTTTAGTGACTGTTGCAAGATTGGTTGCCATACGAGACATCGGTACTACCTATACAAAAGTGTTATCTGGCTGGAGGCGTTCCACTGTATAGCTGTCTACCTATAGAAGTCTCAGAGTCTGCCAATTATCATTGTATCTACCTAAGGGTGTCTTGACCCTAACCCCCTCTCCCACAGTTCAGTTAAGAGACAATAAATCCCTTGTTCACATTCAAAAGTGATTGGTGCCCACCATGCCTGCTAATCCACTCTACAAGGAAGGATGTCAGTATTCCCTGACTCTGGAGGTCATCATTAGGCCTCTGGTGCCCCAGTGACCTTGCTACATAAGTAAGGGGAAAGAGAAGAAGGAGTTCGGTTTAGGCTTGGTCCACTTTGCCAGGCCTGCCTGACACCATTACCGGAGTCTAAATGGTCAGTATCATGCCAAAATCGGAGCTAGATTCCAGATATGGATTCAACCAGTATTGGACTTTTGCTTGAACGGGTATGCTGGGGCAGCCAGAAGCCTGAGGATAGGAACTAGAGATGTTAGGAAATGTTGGCACTTTATCAGCCACCATTAGTGCTCCATTTTCCAGACATATGCACTAAGCCTTTGCCTATATAAGCGTGATCAGTACAAGCTTCAGGACTTGTAGGTGCTAATTATACAGTGGCGGCTGGTGCTCAATTCTTTTTTTTGGGGGGGGGGGGGTGGCAAGCAATTCCTCTGCCAGGTCTTCAACCTTTTTGAAGCCAATTAAAGCCTCAGGCTCTAATCATGTTCTTTCAAAAAAAAAAAAAAAACTCATAGAAAACTATAGGTCAGGCGCCCCGCATTGAAATTAGGGGGGCGGCGCCCCTGATCTAATTATGGACCAGCCGCCGCGTTATTTATACATGTAGTTCTGGCATTGCCTACATTTGTATGTGAGTGCTTAAGGGACGGCCTGCATGTTAGTAATTAGCGATCTGCTTCTGAGCGTTTGTGTATTTAAGCATGTCAGTCTATAAATGTGGCAGAAACCAAAGCAATTACCAAGGTCATGTAAATTTAGCCATTTCCATCCATCCCTCATTAATCACGGAAACAAGTAGCGGCAGATGTGGGCCCTTGTGTGGAGACCTATGTTGTTAATGACTTTTGGACAGAGAGGAACAAAGCAGAGCGGCTTTGCGAGAGGACAAAGTATGTAAATGTTTATATGATTTAAGTGTTTCTCATAAGCAGCCCTTAAAATAGAGCCGCGATGCAGAGGGTGTGCCATTAGTCGTTGTTTGGATAGCTGGAGGTACATTGTGACAGGCTAGAAAGCCTGCGAGGTGCTTAACATGTTGTGTCCAAATATTTAACATGCATCTCTAGGCTATTCTGAGTGCTTGTCCTATGCACAAAGGAGAAGAAGTTGCCACTTTTCTTGAAAACAAATAGAATAAAATGATCTTCCTTGTGCAGCGCCCTCCCAGATAGGTTGCTAGAAAGGCTAGGTAAATGTAGTACCCTTTGGCTTCACTGGAGCAGTCTGCGATTGCTTTGGGCTGGTTTGGGTACCACTGGTTGCAGGTTTGATTGTTTCCCCCTACCTTCTGGAGGATTCCAGAAAGTAGTGGTCTGGAAAGGCAAATCAGCAACCTCAATATTTATGTTGTCTCAGCCAAGGGGAATGCCCGGTAGGTGGCTGGAGAGTGCATAAATAGTCCAGGAATTGACCAGGATGAGAAGTTCCCAGCCTAAAGGGCAACTGCCCTTCCAGGCAGCCAAGCTGAAAATCTGCCTGTGGTTACCAGTGTCCCAGCTTCTGCTGAGCTGGGGGGCCTACTTGCTGAGATTCGATGCAGCTATACAAAGATTTTGCTGAGGATCTGGCCTGGAATGTTCACTAAGGAAAGTCTGTCAGATATTGGAAGGAGGCATCCAAATATCCAGCGACACCAGAGTACAGATCTGTGTGCAGGATCCTGGTAACTGCTGCAACCTCTTGTGCATTAAGGCTAAAGCTGGCCTGGCCTGGAACATAGCATATGGTGTCTCAGCGCTTTCCATCTCTTGGGCTACCACTGAAAGGACTGTTCCTAGGAGTAGCTACAGAGTGAAGAGTGTCCTATTGTTACTGCTCGTGGTTTTTGGAGTATCCCATGGCTCCCTATGCCCTATCTCGGTTATTCAGCAATAAATTTAAAAGAAAAGCAACTCCTGAGACTGAAGAGTGAGTGTTGCTGCGTGCCTGGCTACTGCTGCACTAAACTGGAAAAAGAACCTGACGCAAATCAGCGGGCCCTTTCAGCGGTGAGCTCTACATTTGGGGAATTTGCTGGTCAATAGAGATGAGTTTGGGTGTCCTCTGAACTCATTTCTAACCCAAATTCCAAACTCCTGTTCTTTTGTATTCTAATGAGCTGTGGGCCAGGTCATTTCCTGAAGGATTGTTCCTTCAAACAGGTTCCTAAGGCTTAGACAGTGGGCCTCTTAAGGTGCTGTGCTGGTGATGTAGGGCGTAGGGATGCGCCGATCCAGATGCAGGCTGGACAACAGGGTCCTTCCCCAAATTCCAGTATTATACAGGGGTACTACAGGCCATCCCATGCTGTTCATGAATTTACCATACATAAGTGTTTAAACAGGCAGGGTGTCCATGGCAAGAGAGAAAAAGCAAAATAAGTGTAGCGCTCATAGAATGAATGTCCAATGTGGAAAAAACGTATTGAATAAATAGTTCAAATGTAAACCATAAAAAGTCATCTGTATGTATATAGATATGGAGTCTTCAACGAACGGAACACTTCAAGGAGATATGTACGGCATCTGAGATAAAAATAAACACACCACCACCTAGAGATGAAGAGGCTTACCGGATGGGATGGACCCAAAGGGCATACGCCGAGTTGGGTCAGATAGGCTTGGGTGGTGAGTGGTTTAGAACGACCGGGAGACGATGCTTGTGGATTGACCCGCTTGATGCTGTATCCCTCTGAACGGTGGGTGCCGGAACCAGGGGAAGCAATATAGATGAAACAAGCCAAGCATTTTCGTATCCCTCGGAATGAAGTTAAAAAGCCAAACGATGGTGTGGACAAATGGGAAAAAGAAGGAATGGCCACATAGTGTGAATCCGTAAAAAAATTGTGATTTATTGAAATAAAAAGATATACACTCACATGTAAATCCAAATAAAACAGCGCTGAGAAAAAGTGGCAACAGTAGGGTCCTACCCGACGCGTTTCGTCTTCATAAACGTCGTCTGGGGGGTTCCCCCCACTGCAGCCACCAAAGTTTATATAGGGGGTCCAACTAGAATGATGGGAATCAGCTCCACGACTGTAAAAACATCACTTCCGGTTTCTGGCCAAAATGGCCGCCCGGCGTGCGTTCCACGCCTCACCATGGGCACCGGAAGTGAATGAAACAACATATGAGGTTAACTGCACAAAAAGTCAATAATAGTCATAGCTGGCAAAAAGTGCAATGTGCAATCTATAGAGAAGATTATGTGCAGTGTGCAATCCATGAAAATGCATAAAAATGCAGCGGTGATGAATGAAACCGTTCGATAAGAACGGTGGGGATATACACAGGGCACGGTGGTATACTGCGCATGTGGGCAGTGAGAAAGCCGAGTGACGTCGAAGTGAAGGCTGACCTCAGTTGAAGAGGTGACGGCAGCAGCGTGCAGTGCGTGATGGGCGTGCACAATGGCAAAAAATAGAAGACGCCAATGTGGGAGTAAGCCACAATGACGACGTAAAGCTGAGGAGGCATGAAGTGTGCATGCGTGTTAAAAAACGTCCGTATGTTGATATAGAGACAGACGTGAATTAAGGCAGTGTAGGCATCTCTGCCTGACAACATCCTGCACATAACCCGGAAATACAAAAAGTGAACGGGAAGTGCATGTGATGGCCCCAAAACAAAAAAGTTTGAATTAGTGCATGTTCATGTTAAAGAGAATAAGTATGGGCATGTGGATAAAAAACTGTTATCAGTGAAAAAATATGACATACACTAATAACGATGAAGTGCCATGTGTATAGAACATGTATAAAAAAGAGAAAAGGGAAAATATAAAAATCCTCATATGAAGCCATGTATGAATACGCAATGGTGCAGTAGACTCACATGTTAGGATGCATAAGGAAATGACAAAAATGCACCCATACAGTAAACACAATTATGACAATATACAGTAAAAATAAAAAACAGAAACTAGAAAAACCGGCCTAAAAAATTTGGCCTAAAAAATTATTTGTACTTATACAGTAAACCTAAACAGTATATGCAAAGTATATATATAAACAGGAGAGAGAGCAGAAACCAAAGGAACATTAAGCTTTATTGATAAAAGCATTAACGTCTAATTCGACGTTCATACCTAGTGGGAAAAGAGTGCGGAGTTCATGAATCCAGAAGGTCTCCAGACGGGAGACACCCCTAGTCATGGCACCGCCCCTCCAAGGGGGCACATATCGATCTATCACGACAAACTGGGTCCCCTCCATAACAGGATTATGTTGTAATTTATAATGTCGGGGACAGTGTGTTTAGTGTCCCCGCTTTTTATGAGGGCAATGTGTTCCGCCACTCTTATAGCAAAAGAGCGAATGGTGCGGCCCACATATTGTTTCCCACAGTGACATGTAATTAGGTATACGATGTAACTGGTGGAACAAGTACAAAACTGTTTAATGGAATATCTTTTATGGGTAACTGATGATGCAAATGACACAGTTTTCCTTCCGATGCCCGAATTGTGTTGACACACAATGCATTTCCTGCATGAGTAGAATCCTTCCATCTCATGGAAAAGTGGCTGTCGTATAGGAGGATTAATGATGTTAGGAGCAATTTTGCTCTGTAGCGTAGGGGCTCCTTTAAAGATGACCCTCGCCCTATCGGGCAAAACTGTGCCTAAGACTCTATCATGCCTAAGAATGTCCCAATGCTTGGAAAGAATGGCTTTGACTTGCCTATGTTGGTTAGAAAAAGAGGTCAACAAAGACCACCTGAAGATCTCACTCTGTTCTTTTTTGGGCCTTTCCTCCAGAAGTGATTCCCTATTGGTTTCGAGAGCATGTTGAAGCTCGCGATCCACGAGCTGGGGGTCATAATCCTTATCTACGAACTTAGCCCTCAAGAGTGCGGATTGCACCTTGAAGGTGTCAATATTTGAACAGTTTCTTCGTAATCTAAGGAATTGACTCCATGGCACAGAATCAAGCCACGACCGGTGATGACAGCTGTCAGGTGGTATGAAGCTGTTCCGGTCAGTAGCTTTGAAGTGGGTCTGGAGCTGAAAATTACCATTACGAATCTCAATTTCTAGGTCCAAAAAATTTATCTTATGTTTACTAGCTGTGTAAGATAGGGAGATGCCCCGATCATTATCATTCAGATGCTCAAAGAATGAATCGAGTGATTCAGCGCTCTCCTTCCATAGGAGGAGGATGTCGTCAATGTACCATGCCCACATAATGAGGGAAGGGTCCCTGTTGGTATAGACAACATCCTCCTCCCACTTCGCCATAAATAGGTTGGCGAGGCTGGGGGCGAATTTAGCGCCCATAGCCACGCCGCGTAGTTGAAGGTAGTATTGCTGGTCAAACCAGAAATAACTTCGCTTAGTGGCGAACTCTAATAGTTCCATAATGAAGGAACACTGGAGAGGAGATTTCATTTCTAACCCAAATTCCAAACTCCTGTTCTTTTGTATTCTAATGAGCTGTGGGCCAGGTCATTCCCTGAAGGATTGTTCCTTCAAACAGGTTCCTAAGGCTTAGACAGTGGGCCTCTTAAGGTGCTGTGCTGGTGATGTAGGGCGTAGGGATGCGCCGATCCAGATGCAGGCTGGACAACAGGGTCCTTCCCCAAATTCCAGTATTATACAGGGTACTACAGGCCATCCCATGCTGTTCATGAATCTACCATACATAAGTGTTTAAACAGGCAGGGTGTCCATGGCAGAACACCATGAAGGTAAGCCGTTGCTGTCCAAAAAAAAAACATTGCTGCGCGCCTGAAGTTTGCCATAGAGCACCTTGGCAAACCGCAACGTACTGGGAAACTATTTCGTGGACTGATATAACAAAAGTTGAATTGTTCAGGAAGAATACTCAGCATTATGTATGGCGCGAAAAAGGGCACAGCTTACCAACATCATCCCAACAGTGAAGTATGGTGGAGGGAACCTCATGATTTGGACTTGCTTTGCTGCCTCAGGGCCTGGACCACTTTTTATCATCGAGGGGTAGATGAATTCCTAAGTTTACCAAAATATCCTAGAGAATAATGTCAGGGTGGCTGCCAGCTGAAGTTTAGTAAAAGTTGGGTGGTGCAGCAGGACGTTGACCCTAAGTAAATCCACCACAGGCCGGATTCAGAAAAAGAAAATGCCCCTTTTGGAGTGGCCCAGTCAGAGCCCAGACCTTAACCTCATAGAGATGATGTGGAATAAACTCAAGAGAGCTGGGCATCCTACAAATGTGGCCGTTTTGTAAAGAGGGGTAGTCAACAATTCCTCCTGAACATGGTACAGGTCTAATCCTAAACTACCGAAAGCACTTGCTTGAAGTCATTGCTGCCAAAGAAGGTTCAGCCAGCTATTAACACCAAGGATTCACTTACTTTTTCCTCCAGCTCTGTGAATGCTTAATGGGTGTGTTACACGAGGAATTAAAATTGTTTGTGTGTTATCAGCTTAAGGACATTGGGGGTTATTTACAAAAGGCAAATCCACTTTGCACTACAAGTGCACTGCAAGTGCACTTGGAAGTGCAGTCACTGTAAATTCGAGGGGGACATGCAAGGAAAGTAAAAAACAGCATTTTGGCTTGCACATGATTAGATAAAATCAGCAGAGCTTCCCCTCATTTCAGATCTACCCCTCAGATTTACAGCGACTGCACTTCCAAGTGCACTTGTAGTGCAAAGTGGATTTGTCTTTCGTAAATAACCCCTATTGTGTTTGTCTACTGTTGTGACTTAGATGAGGACTAGATAACATTTTATAGCAAATTACGGCAAAAAAAACCCAGTTAATCCCAATGGGTTCACATACTTTTTCTTGTCACTGTACAGTGAACTGGGTCCCAGATGGCTGCCCATGTCTCTGGAGAGCTCTGTGTCCAATCAGACAAGATGGCTGCCGTGAGCCCAGTGCAGAGGACAAGCCAGTCCTCTTCAAGGTTTTCCTAGCACCAGAGGTAATCAGCGATCATGTAAATGTTGTGTTTACTTCTTATGCCGCATACACACGGTCGGACTTTTCAGCTACAAAAGTCCGACGGCCCGTCCGACAGACTTTCGACGGACTTTCTAACGACCGGACTTGCCTACACACGATCACACCAAAGTCCGACGGATTCGTATGTGATGACGTACACCGAACTAAAATAAGGACGTTGATAGCCAGTAGCCAATAGCTGCCCTAGCGTCGGTTTTTGTTCGATGGACTAGCATACAGACGAGCGGATTTCTGGGTCCGGCGGAGTTACGACGTAAAGATTTGAAGCATGTTCCAAATCTAAAGTCCGTCAGATTTGCAACTGGAAAAGTCCGCTGAAGGTCCGGTGAAGCCCACACACGATCGGATTGTCCGTCGGATTTGGTCCGTCGGCGTCCATCGGACAAGTCCAGTCGAAAAGTCCGACCGTGTGTACGCGCCATTACAGTTAACCAGCATGTCAGTGGGTGGTCTGCGGATCCCTGCCTCAATCTCCGTGATGACACCCCAGTCAAGAGAGGCAGCAAGAGCTGCACTGCAAAATCCTCCAACATTTGGAAGAATAACTTTCATGTGTCCGTATAGGGGCACCCAACCCCTGGCATTTCCACACCACCATCTGGACACCAGATATGTATAGAAATCAGTATTGCCAACCGCCCGTAGATTTACGGGCAGCACGTAAATGTAACCCTTTTTTCGAGCTGCCAGTTAAATTCCGTTACGGGCATCGGTGCCCGTAAAAAAAGATGGCCGCAAGCCGACCATGCAACTGCGCATGTGTGTTCAGCCGGGCGGCGCATGCGTAGTAATGTAATACAACGCCCAGTGCCATTTTTGAATAGACGGTTGAGACCACGTCAGCCGGCGGCTCGTGTAGTGCACTCGCCATAGGCAGAGGAGCCGAGCAGGGGTAAGGAGGAGGAGGAGAGTGAAACTGTGGGGGGATATAGCAAAAAGGGGACAGAGTGAGAGGAGGACATTACTGGGAGCTGGGGGAGTGAAGCCGTGGCATGCAGGGGGCAGAGACTGATGTGCTCTGCCCACCATCATATTACTTCTCCACATCATCAGTGTGCTGTGTCCTCCTCCTGTGCCCCTTTCACCTCTCCAAAGGTCAGGGCAGCACAGTGCCCTGTCCGCAGCCTCTGTCCACCTCCTGTAGTATGTCCGCAGCTCTGTCCACCTCCTGTAGTATGTCTGCAGTCTGTCTACCTCCTGTAGTATGCCCACAGCCTCTATCCACCTCCTGTAGTATGTCTGCAGCCTCTGTCCACCTCCTGTAGTATGTCCGCAGCCTCTGTCCACCTCCTGTAGTATGTCTGCAGCCTCTGTACTCCTCCTGTAGTATGTCCGCAGCCTCTGTCCACCTCCTGTAGTATGTCCGCAGCCTTTGTCCGCCTCCTGTAGCATGTCCTCAGTCTCTGTCCACCTCCTATATCATGTCTGCAGCCTCTGACCATCCCTTGTCTTTTATCATGTCTACAGTCTCTGAGGGGGATCCTAGAAAGGAGTCAAGAGTGGGAGCGCCGCCGGGATGGGGGTTACGGGAAGAGACAGACATGTGTGGAATATGGAGAGGAGACTATAGAATAAAACCAGAGCCGCCAAGCTGGAGCCGTCTGACTGAGCCCTGCATGGTGCACCTGAGAGGAGGTCAGTGACAGCGCGGCCAGGCCAGTCTGAGGGGGGGTCACTGATGTAAGGAGGGGAGTAAATACAATAATGTAAGGGGGCACTAATATAAAGGTTCCCCCCTTATATTAGTATCCCCCCCCTTTAACTTAGTGTATTTACTCTGCGGAAGGTGGTCTCTATTCACCAGAGCCCCCCTCCCCCACATCAGAGTTCCCCCTTACATCATGATCTGCAGCGTTCCCCTTTACATAAGAGTTCCCTTGCACTGTAAGGGGGAATCCTGCAAACTCTGATCTAAGGGGGAACTCTGTGCTGGTTGGGTTCTAGTAACCTGACCTGCATGTCAATGGAGAAATATGTTTTTTGACTTTTGTTTAACTTAAACACATTGCTAATAGCACTAGCTATGTGTTTATAGTTCAAATATTGATAATTGCACAGTTTAGCACTAAAAACAGTCATTTTAGGTACTTTTTTTGCAGTGCCAGTAAAGAATGGGGATCTGCCAGTAAATGTCACATTTTTTTGCCAGTAAAAAAATTGGTGCCGTTTGTAAATGTTGGCGTCCTGCCAGTAAATTTCACTTCAGGGGGGTTGGCAACATTGTCAGACATTATGGCGGTACTCCCATTTAGAAAAGTAGCCGAACTAGTGTGGTTGAATCTACAAAGTACCTCTGTAAACCGTGCAGTCCCGTGTTACTACACACCCTTGCTTGTTGTATGTTGCATTTAGGAGGGACACTGCTGAGACCTTTCCACCAGTCCAGCGTACCTCTGTCATCTCACCCCCCCCCCCATCCCTCCCGCCCTGTATTCTGGGTTTAGGGTGTATTCTGGGTGGGGGACAATTTTGGTGTTTTAGGTTTTTTCTAAAAAAAAAGGAAAAAAAAACAAAAAACTTTTCGTTTGTTTTTGAATGTTTTGCAATTTTGTCGCAGCAGCTTGTGGGTCAGGGGGTCTTTGGGGGGGTCAAGGATTAACCAGATTGTTAAAGAATTGGGGGCCCATGTAGGGTATGGCACTCCCACCTGGTTGGTTGCTGGTGGTTCTCCAAGGAGCTCTAGGGGAAAGTCAAAATGTGGAAGTCGCAACATTTTGGATAATAGCCGGATGGGGCGCGGCTGCGGACATGGTCGATAATAGTCACAAATGTGCCTTAAGGTAGGCTGACCAGACGTCACCGTTTTCCAGGTACAGTCCCTGGATTGGGAACGCTCTCCCCGGACCGAATATGTTCTCGGATTGTCGCGGTAGCAGAGCCGTGGCACTATTTTCGGCTGCTTAGTCTCGGGCGCTTCCGCATTTGAGCTCCGGCCCGCCGCCCGGGAGTCGGGCTGTATCCCCTGTTGCCCGTCCCATCAGCACTTCCTGGCTCCTCCCTCACTCCGCCGCCTGTCCAATCAGATAATCCGCCTCAAATTGGTGTCCGCCCAACCCCGTCCACACTCCAGTCTCCTGCATGCAATGCATGCACTGTGCTCAGCCTACCTGTGAAAACCAGCCTGAGAGGGGAGGCATAATTGGTAAGTGAGCCATCCGCTCCATGAACAGCTCTCCTCTCTCACCAGACCTCTTTGCTTCTTTCCCTTCTCATTTTGTGTCCCCCCCGTGCAGACTTGGGGGGGGGGATTGTGCAGACTGGGGGGGGGTTGTGCAGACTGGGGGGGGATTGTGCAGACCGGGGGGCTACACAGTGCTCTGGACGGTGGTATGAGGGGAGGCCTGTAATGTACACAGTGCTCTGGACAGTAGTATGAGGGGAGGCCTGTAATGTACACAGTGCTCTGAACGGTGGTCTGAGGGGAGGCCTGTAATGTACACAGTGCTCTGAGAGGAGGCCTGTAATGTACACAGTGCTCTGGACGGTGGTGCAAGAGGAGGCCTGTTATGTACACAGTGCTCTGGAGTGGTGTGAGAGGAGGCCTGTTATGTACACAGTGCTCTGGACTGTGGTGCGAGAGGAGGCCTGTTATGTACACAGTGCTCTGGAGTGGTGTGAGAGGAGGCCTGTTATGTACACAGTGCTCTGGACGGTGGTGCGAGAGGAGGCCTGTTATGTACACAGTGCTCTGGACGGTGGTGTGAGAGGAGGCCTGTTATGTACACAGTGCTCTGGACGGTGGTAAGAAGTATCTTTCTTTTTTTTAATCTCATGGACGAAATGTGAGAAGAATGTATATATCATACAATCATTCCATAAACACATACCACATACACTGCATATATCATTTCAGGAAAATATGCTTAAAAAATAGTTTACCATTTTGCCAATAAAAAAAAAAACATGTCCCTGGATTTCATTTTGAAAATCTGGTCACCTTACCTTAAGGACACCCAAAAACCCTCTCCTGGTTGCATTCTTTAATTGGTATTGTTAAAATTGTTTTGTTTCTGTTGTTTATAAATTTGTTAATAGAAGGGCTGCTTTGGCCGTTTAAACCCACGTCACGCAGTATTGTGACTTTTATTAAAAGTTCAAGGACCATAAGTTGATGAATCCTATAGTCATGGGGTCCCAGCATGCACCAAGCACAGACCTCATGTGCAGTCATGTTGGAACAGGAAGGGGCCATCCCCATCCACAAAGTTGGGAGCATGAAATTGTCCGAAATGTCTTGGTATGCCGACGCCTTAAGAGTTCCTTTCACTGGAACTAAGGGGCCAAGTCCAACCCCTGAAAAACAATCCCACCCCATAATCCCCCCTCCACCAAATGATTTGGACCAGTGAACAAAGCAAGGTCCATAAAGACATGGATGATTGAGTTTGGGGTGGAGGAACTGGCCTTCACAGAGTCATGACCTTAACTCGACAGAATACCTTTGGGATGAATTAGAGGTGAGACTGCAGGCCAGGCCTTCCTCACAAATGTGCTTTTTGAAGAATGGTCAAACATTCCCACAGACACACTCCTAAACCTTGTGAACAGCCTTCCCGAAAGAGTTGAAGCTGTTATAGCTACAAAGGGTGGGCCGACTCAATATTGAACCTTACGGACTAAGACTGGGATGCCATTAAAGTTCATGTGCGTGTAAAGGCAGCCACCTCATATATGTGTCTTGTTCTTGTTCAGGGGCACACTCCATCGGCGCCCCAGAACTGTGACCAAGCTGCCAAGTACTGATGGGCTTCTGATGACATCAGCACTGTGTAGCCAACCACAATGCTGCACAATCAGGAATCCCTCCCACCATTCCTGGGCGTCACAGCCCAATTAAAGCACCAGCTCCTGCCAACATAAAGGGGTTCATTTTTTTTTTCCCTCAAAGGCAAATACAGATCAAATACAGAACATTTCCAGAAATTTTCATGCAGGTCTTCCTCTATATCTCACTACATGCCAGAACACACAGATTTTCACAGACTCAGATCTTAGTAAACCCTTAAGCTCATTATTATAATTGATGGAGCCAAGTGGCAACACCCGTTACCATAAGTCATCTCCGAATAATCGCGATATGTCTCATTAGTCTGACAATTCATCATTTGGTTAATTGGATGGCATTTTATCCTGTTTCCTGTAGGAGGAAGCGATTTAACTGGTCAGTGACTGGAGGGAACAAGATGTAAGGGATAGATTCTGGGATAGCCTGTGACCATCTTCCATATGCTTGTCTATGGTGAACTTAAAGGAAAAGCCAGAAAAAAACATTTTAGTGAAAACAGTTATTGATATTTCCATTGTAATTATGGTACTTGCATATCGATTTTACACACAGATTTTCAGCAGCAATAATGGTTTTACTTTCCAGCTACAATTACATCACTTCACATTGTATACCACCATGCCCTCACTAAAGACAGCCATAGATTATACCGTTTTCTTTACTGCAACAACTTATACAGGTATGTGCTCCCACTGTGGGAATGTAGAGTTAGGACCGCAGACTGCAGTTGTTTTGCAGACTGGCTGGTAAGTGTGCTGGGAAATCCTTTGTTTGTTTGTGATGTGCATTGCCCTTCCATGTGCACCTGGCTGCAAAGACCAGTTATAGGTTGGGGTGGTTGCCACTTTTTTTTGTACAGTTTTTTGAATTGGGTCCCTGTGTCTTTAAGGAGTGGTGGGCTCCCTCCAAGCACACTTGCCCCTAATCTATCCATTCGTATACAGGTATGTGCTCCTACTATGGAGGGGCTGGAAATTTAGAGTTAGGACCGCAGTATATTCAGAGGTACCTTGGCGTGGGAACTGTGGCTTACACAAATATTTGCAAATGTCTGGAAACAAAACCCTTTGCTGTTAAAGCGGAGTTCCACCCAAAAGTGGACCTTCCGCTTATTTGATTCCTCCCTCTCCCCCGTCCGGTGCCACATTTGGAACCTTTCGGGGGGGGATAGGGGGGAGCGGGTACCCGTTTTTTACAGGTACCCTGTCCGCACTTCCGGGAGAGACCGGGCCGCAGCAAATTATGTCAGCAGCTCGGCCTCCCTCTTCCCCCCCCTTCTGTCGGGCCAGTGAGAGAGCGCAGCGTGCTTCGCGCATATGCAGTAGGGACCTGGCTGTGAAGCCGAAAGGCTACACTGCCGGGTTCCCTCACTCGCAATGGCAGCGGCAGCACCCCACCAGCCGATGTAAGCATTGGCTGCGGTGCTGACATCGCTGGACTCCAGGACAGGTAAGTGTCCTAATGTTAAAAGTCAGCAGCTACAGTATGTGTAGCTGCTGGCTTTTAATTTTTAAAGGGGCGGACGCTTTAACGTAAACTGTTAGACAGGACAATTTGGTTGTTTTGCACGCTGGCTGGTAAGTGTACTGGGAAATCTTTTGTTTATTTATGCATATTTTATACATAGTTACATTGGTCCAGCTGGGAACAATGCAACTATGTATATACAGTGGAGAAAGTAATTATTTGATCCCCTGCAGATTTTGTAAATTTGCCCACTTACAAAGAAATGAAGGGTCTATAATTTTTATCATAGGTGTATTTTAAATGATAGAGACAGAATATCAACCAAAAATCCAGAAAAAACACACGATACAAATGTTATAAATTGAGTTGCAGTTCAGTGAGGAAAATAGGTATTAAGGATCCCCAAGCAAAACATGACTTAGTACTTGGTGGAGAAACCCTTGTTGGCAATCACAGAGGTCAGATGTTTCTTGTAGTTGGTGACCAGGTTTGCACACATCTCAGGAGGGATTTTGGTCCATTCTTCTTTACAGATCTTCTCTAAATCCTTAAGGTTTCTTGGCTGTCTCCTAGCAACTCGAAGTTTCAGTTCCTTCCATAAATTTAAAAACAGCCCCAAAGCATCATGTTTCCACCTCCGTGCTTGACTGTAAGGATGATGTTCTTAACAGCCCCATCAGTGCCCTAACTACGATAAAGCGCCCGCAGTGCCAGCAATCAGTGCCCACCAGTGCCAGCAATCAGTGCCCATTAGGGATTCCAGTGAGTGCTGGCTTTCAGTGCCACCTATCAGTGCTGCCCATCAATGCCCATCAGTACTGCCCATCAGTGCCACCTATCCGTGCCGCCTATCAGTGGCCACCTGTGCCGCCTATCAGTGCCCGTCAGTGCCACCTATCAGTGCCCATCAGTGCCGCCTATTAGTGCAATTGTAAAGCATGACATGTTAGGTATCTATTTACTCGCCGTAAGATCATATTTCACATTATACAAAAACATTGGGCTAACTTTACTGCTTTGTTTTCTTTTTAACTCATGAAAGTGTATTTATTGCGTTTGAAAGACCGCTGCGCAAATACAGTGTGACATAAAATATTGCAATAACCGCCATTTTATTTTCTCTGCTAAAAATATATATATATAATGTTTGGGGGATATAAATAATTTTCTAGCAAAGAATACTGATTTTAACGTGTAAGCAACAAGTGTAAAAAAAAAAAAGGCTTGGTCTTCAAGGGGTTAATATAGGTTTATTAAAAAGCAACAGATTACGCTCTACTTACTTTACAGGTATTGATGTTCACATCTAGGCATTTGTGCATCATGAAATTGTTTCAACATACCTATATCTATACCTCCTTCATTGAGGATACTGGTAAATGTGGCTCCAGAGGTGTTCTGCAAACTTTGGAGTGAATATGCAAATACTAGATGTGTTAAGAATGATGGTCATTAATAGAACTTACTTTCAGTGACTACTTTGATAACACATCAGATCTAAAAAAATGCCTCAAAGTCAATGCCCATCTCCATCTATTCCAAGCAGAAGTACATGCCCATCTCCAGTAGATGTCAATGCCCATCTCAGTCAATCCCCAGAAGTAGTCCATGCCCATCTCCATCCATCTCTAGTAGATGACAATGCTCATCCAATCCAATTCTAGCAGAAGTCCATGCCCACCTCCATCCATCTCAAGTAGAAGACAATGCCCATCTCAATTCATCCCCAGTGGAAGTCTTTGCCCATCTCCATCAATCTCTAGCAGAAGTCCATGCCAATCTCCATCCATCTTCAGTAGAAGACAATGCCCATCTCAATCCATCACTAGCAAAAGTCCATGCCCATCTCATCCATCTCCATTAGAAGACAATGCCCATCTCAATCCATCCCTATCAGAAGTCCATGCCCATCTCCATCAATCCCAAGCAGAAGTCCATGGCCATCTCCATCGATCCCCAGGAAAAGTCCATGCCCATCTTCATCCATCCCCAGCAGAACACCGCGGTTATAAAAAACTCTGATGAGGATTCTTGTATAGTTTACTGGCCATCAGCTTTGTCTTTGTTGGTAATCTCAGGAAGAATGTGTGCAGAGATCCCCCTTTGTTAAATCCAGTATTTTCCTTTATGGGCTTCCAGGTGTGAGTGTCTACTCTGTAGAGCAAAGTCATGACTCTGTTCAAGGTAAAGACAGTGTCCCCCCGGATGACAGCGGTGAAGAGGGCTCCCTTACTGTTTACATACTGTCCAGACAAAGTTGTCCACTGCTGTGTGCTCAGGTTATAATTTTCAATGGCACAGCGTAAGAAGTCGTCAGATGGCCCATTCCTCATAATGTAGAGATCGTCTCTATGTCCTACCATGCAATGGCCATAGCTCTGCATCCGCCTTATTGAAGATATAGGAATCAGCTCATCCTGGCAGGTATCATATTCATAAATAATAGTTGTTTCTTGTGGTTTCCAGAGACATATGAAGAGCCTACCCATGGCTTTTGTGGCAGGGGGACCTGCTACGGCTTGTGGTAGCTCTTTACCAAAAGTCCAAATCTTGGAAGTGAGAGAATATTTCTCCACAGAAGCCACAGGAACTCTCTCATATTCCCCACCAAAGGCGTATAGATGTCCCTCGTGTCCAACTAGCGTCACTTCATATCGCAGCTGATGTGGACTAGAAAACTCGCTCCAGCTGTGTTGGTCTCCATCATAACAAAAGCTTTTCTCCACCACTTGTTTGTTTGCCCCCCGAGCACCCCCTACAATGAAAACTTTATTGTTCATCGTGGTAACACCAGCTAAAAAAGTGCTTGCTTCGTCTGGAATGCAGCCTAAGCTCTGCCATTGGTTCTTCTCTTCATCTAAAAAGCACATTGTTCTTGAGGCATCCTCAAGGAACTCTATAGTTGGGGTATGGGCACCTACTGCAACAAAGGAGCTTGGGGTGATGGAGTCTATGTACTGGACAAGGTCAGGGGGCAGGCAATGGATATCCTCTACCAACATATCATAAATATCTCTAATGTACAAGGCCGCAGCATGAAACAAGTCTAGTAGTCCATAGGTGGCAGCAGCTTGAAACATAACCAGGCAGTTGTCAGAGTCAATTAGGTTGACCAAGTGCTTGGTCAGGAGCTCAACTTGAAGAAAAGACGCGCACTCCACAGCTTGCAGGATTTCCTCGCAGCTCAGAAGAGGTCTTTCCCCCTCTAGAACCCTCAGAGTGATCAGGAAACCCATGGCACCCAAGTTGCGAAGCTGTATTTCATCCTGGGTGCTTTCCCTCATGCCAGACTGGAAAAGTGCACGGAAATATTCACTGTGTTCCATCAACAGGTGCTTGTCTGTGGTAAACACAGTCTCCTCCACGGTGACGGCAAGCTTGGCCATTTCCTTTGGCTTGGTACACTATAAGAAGCATGAATGTCTTTGTGTCACTCGTTCATTTCCTATGGCTGGGTTACTGCAGTTCTTCTGCAGCTTAGAAGATGTAGCTTGTCTCTAGCTAAAGATAGCAGCGCTCATGTGATGGCATGAGCCAGGCTCAGCAAACTGACAGATAGTTGTGACAAGGCAGCTGCAAGTGCCAGCCTTCATTAGACACAGATACCCTTCTGCCTAATGATAGTACGGCCACAACAACAGATTAGAAACCTGCACGTTCGCCAGTCACAAAACATTCAGTGAGAGCTCCCGTACATCTCCAAGAGACTCCTGGCATTGACTGTTTGCTGTCAGTCATAATTTGCCAACTTATTGCAACCAATGATTGTGTCTTTGTCGCCTATAAGAAAATAGTGCATGGGTACTTTAACCACTTCACCGTTGGAAGGTTTTACCCCCTTCATGACCAGACCATTTTTTTTGCTTTTCCGCTGGCTGCAGGGGAGAAGAGAGAATGCTCGACAACAGCTGGCAAAAAAAGCCTTCTTTGCGCGGCAGCCCCCCTAACACTTACCTGAGCCCCATCTCGATCCAGCGGTGGTGGACGAGAAACTTAGCGAACCAGGACGCTTCCTCCTCATTGGTTGAAACAGCAGCGCGGCGCCATTGGCTCCTGCTGCTGTCAAAGTCAGTGAGCCAATGGGGAGAGAGAGGGGCAGGGCCGGGCCGCGGCTCAGTGTGTGAATAGACGCAGGGAGCTGCAGCTCGGGTGCCCCCATAGCAAGCTGTATGCTGTAGGGGCACTCAAAAGGAGGGAGTGGCCAGGGAAGAGGAGGATCGGGGTTGCTTTGTGCAAAACCCCTGCACAGATCAGGTAAGTATGACATGTTTGTTACTTTGAAACAAAACAAAAAAAAATTAGACTTCAGTATCACTTTAACTAATCTTTTTTGTTTAATTCTCCTTTAACCACTTAAGGATCGGAAGATTTTGCCCCTTAATGACCAGGCCATCTTTTGCGATACGGCACTGCGTCATGTTAACTGACAATTGGGCGGTCGTGCAACGCTGTACCCAAACAAAATTGATGTTGTTTCCCACAAAGTCAGGTAAGTGTGACACATTTGTTATTTTGAAAAAAAAACAAAAAAAACGAGACTTTAGTATCACTTTCACTAATCTTTTTTGTTTAATTCTCCTTTAACCACTTAAGGACCGGAAGATTTTCCCCCTTAATGACCAGGCCATTTTTGGCAATACGGCACTGTGTCGATTTAACTGACAATTGCGCGGTCGTGCGACATTGTACTGAAACAAAATTGATGTCCTTTTTTTCCCACAAATAGAGCTTTCTTTTGGTGGTATTTGATCATCTCTGCAGTTTTTATTTTTTGCGCTATAAACAAAAAAAGACCGACAATTTTGAAAAAAAAAGTCTTTTACTTTTTGCTATAATACATATCCCCAAAAAATTGTAAAAAAACGAATTTCTTTATCAGTTTAGGCCGATATGTATTCTTCTACATATTTTTGTAAAAAAAATCACAATAAACGTATATTAATTGGTTTGCGCAAAAGTTATAGAGTCTACAAAATAGGGGATAGATTTATGCCATATTTATTATTATTATTTTTTTTCTTTTACTAGTAATGGCGGTGATTTGCGATTTTTAGTGGGACTGCGACATTATGGTGGACACATCAGACACTTTTGGCACTTTTTTAGGACCATTGACATTTATACAGCGATCGGTGCTATGAAAATGCACTGATTACTGGAGAAATGTCACTGGCAGGGAAGGGGTTAACACTAGGAGGCGATCAAGGGGTTAAATGTGTTCCTTGGGAGGTGTTTCTAACTGTGGGGGGAGGGGACTGACTGGAGGAGGAGAGAGATTGCTGTTTCTAATCACTAGGAAAAGCAGATCTCTCTCTCCTCCTCTGTCAGAGTGGGGATCATTTTGTTTACATTGACAGATCCCCCGTCCTGGCTCTCTGTGGAGCGAGCGCGGGTGGCCCGGCGCACACCGCGGCCGGCGGCCACGAGCAACAGCTCCCCCTGTTGCAGTATAATGACAGCAGCTGGTCGGCAAGTGATTAAGGGGGCGTAGCAGGGGGTGTGTCCTATGCCTACATACTTATGCCTACATACTTTTGCTATTAGGTGTCCCTCGTTCCCATCTCAGAAAGTTAGGAGGTATGATTATCGGCACTCCCTCCTCTCTGCAGCCGCCGCTGACTGACACAGGGGAGCTGGATCATGTGACCAGATGGGAGCGGCCTGAAAACAGGTAAGCATATACATCTTTCTTACACAGGTTAGACAGCATAGGTGTTAGAAGAGGAGAGGGAGCCTTTTTAAGATGACTTAGGTGCTGTACATCCCTGAATATCTCCACTCTTGTTGAGAAAAAAACAATCTACGTACATTGCGGGGATTTTAACAAACCTTGTTGCAGATTCATACATTTTGTTTTTCTGAAGAAATTGCTGTTTGTTTCTCTGTGTCCCTGTGCAAAATGAATGTGAATGGGAGTGATTTCATATTTATCAATCAGCTGCTGCGCTTGCAGGGCCCCAGCGATGAAAGTGGCAAGGTCCGCTTCCCTTTAGATGTGATTTCCCTTTGGGAGTATCTCACCAAAAATGACATTTATGTTCCAGGGGATGTTCAAAATCTGACTTGTATCGTAGTGCAGACTTCTGGGAAAATCAGTGAGCCAATCACACAGGCTGGAAATTACAATTCTGGAGGTAATTCCAGGTAGTTATATTGCATTTTTACAGAGAATTGTGCAATTGCTGCGGATTGAAAAGAAAAGGTCATTTTCATAACATTCAATTACAATATGACTTGTGTCGCAATTGTATACACTATGTTACCAAAAGTATTGGGATGCCTGCCTTTACACACACATATGAACTTTAATGGCATCCCAGTCTTAATCCGTAGGGTTCAATATTGGGTTGGCCCACCCTTTGCAGCTATAACAGCTTCAACTCTTCTGGGAAGGCTGTCCACAAGGTTTAGGGGTTTATCTATGGGAATGTTTGACCATTCTTCCAGAAGCACATTTGTGAGGTCAGGCACTGATGTTGGATGAGAAGGCCTGGCTCACAGTTACCGCTCTAATTTATCCCATTTTTTTTTCTTTATCAGGCAATAGTTCTCTGACTGAGAACCTTAGCCGCTACATAGATGAATATCTTAGAATGTACGTGGTTAGTCTACCAAGTTACATCAGGGACACCCACACCTCCTTCAGATTCTGGATGGTTTACACATCTCTCTAGACGCTTTGTTGGTTTCCTTAGACGTGGAGGCCCTCTACTGCTCCATCCCACACGACAAAGGAATATCTGTAATTAGACATCTTCTCCAGCAGACAAATCAGACGGAGTGGAAGCCTAATGAGTTTATAGTCACTACACTTGTGTTTGTACTCACTCATAATGTCTTTGCATTGCAAGGTTCCCACTACCTCCAGGTGCAGGGGGTGGCAATGGGGGACATGCTGTGCCCCGTCCTATGCCAACCTGTACCTGGGGGAGTGGGAGCGCGGCTTCCTCTCGTCTGATGACTCTCTGGAATTCCCTAGCCATATTAGTTTATGGCATAGGTATATCGATGATGTCTTTGTCGTGTGGGATGGCCCGGTGTGGAGCCTCCGTCGTTGTCTGAAGGCCATGAATTCCAGGGAATTCAATTTGACTTTCACATTAAATTTTGATTCTACATCCTTACCTTTCCTGGATATGATCATTTCCAAGGATTTGGATGGGACACTCTAAAGTACTTTTTTTGGCAAATCAACAACGAGAAACACCGTTTTACACTCTTCCAGCTTTCATCCCAGATCTCTAGTCAATTCCATCCCCTATAGTCCGTATCTACGGATTCGCAGAAACTGCTCTAGTGACACCACATTTAAGACAGAGGCAAATTCCCTACGGGATAGACTTCTGGCTAGGGGCTATTCCAAAACTTGCCTCAAGGAGGCCTTTAGACGCACTACCATCCCAAATAGATAGTCCTTATTATACACTTCTAGGAAACCTAAGGACAATACAACCACACGCATTATAACCCGATATTGTGGCCAGCACTCACAGGTAAGGAGAATCATGGAAAAATATTGGCACCTCCTAAGTATGGACCCTGAGATTGGGCCACATGTTTCAGACCAACCGTCTATTACATATAAGAGGGCCAAATCGATAAAGGACCAACTGGTCCATACTGAGTTTGCAGTTGGTGGTAGAAAAGATCCATGTAAATACCCCGGTACCTTCCGTTGCGGGGGATGTAATTATTGTCAGTTTATGCAAACAGAAAAACGAGTACGCTTACCGAACGGTACTATTTTCAAACGTAGGCAAAACGCCAACTGGAGAACACAGGGAGTTGCATATCTCCTTACCTGTGAGTTTGGCTTTTTCTACGTGGGTAAAACCATACAGGAATTTTGGAAGCACGTCTACAGACATATTTTGAGCACGGAAGCATGCAACCCAGAACTACCATGGGGAAGACATGTTAGAGATGCCCATAATGAGAAATTCTCTCTGATTTAATTGCTCATACTGGATAGAGTACTAAAAAATGACTCCAATCCGAACTAAGATGGATTTTCGTCAAGATTTTCGTCTTGGAGCCACATCACCCCCAGGGTTGAATGGGGCCACCAATTTTAAACCCTTTCTAGAGGGTTTTACCTCGGGGGGTTGACAAAGATTAGATTTGGGGTAATCATCCACTATGTGCAATGTATGAAGTTTAGGACCACAGTAACTTTGTTTGTATTATGACAGCAGCTTCAACTCTGCCCGATTCTAAATTGGTTCATTCTACACGTATATTTGTTCATCTCAACACCTATACATGTATTTCATACTCTTACGCCTTCCTTTTCTTTCTCTATCTTTTCTGGTTTCTCCTCTCTTTTTTTTTTGTCTTCACTCTCCGTTTTTGGTTTTTCCAAATGAATATTGCCCATCCATTTAATCAATTATATTTTGATTAATGTACTTTATAATATTCACTAATTTTATTTTTTTTTTCCTGTGTGTTGCCTTTTAAGAATAGGTTGCATGTATCCTGCATGATCCAAGGATCGGTTTTTAAATATGTAATTTATTCCAGTATGCTCCATCCGGGGTCCACCCTTCCCATATCCGCTCCGATCCCTCGGCTCTTCTGGGCTCCCACCCAGTGCACCCAGGCCACCCATGCAGCATCTTTGTTTACTGAGCTCAGACTTGCAATATAATTTCCATGGTCACATCTATACATCCATGTTCTGCTTATTGTAGCAATCATGGTATATACATGTTATATATATTTATTTTCATCTTGGTTATTTGGCATACTTACTTCGGCTAGTGGAAAATTCTTCTTTTGACTGATGATTCAATATCTGTGCAAGTAGCATTTTTGGCTGTATTTTAAGTTGTTGTCCCATATAATCTACATATACACCTGCTTCTTTGCCCAGCAGCCACACCATTCAGAATCGAAGGACTTCTCTGCTGCACCTCAGGCCTGCTAAGTCCGTTCCACTTTCTGACCTCACTGGGCGTCCTTCTGTTGAACCCCGGTGATGGTAAGTGGTCTTTGGCGCATGGGGTACCCCTGGATGGACTTGCCTGTTTTTAGTTGGTACAGCTCTATGTGGCTAATATGTGATCTTCCATCGTCAACACGTAAGTCAGTTTTTGGGCTTGGTTTCTACAATAGACAAAGACCATAATGTTTTTATGTTGATATGCTCTATCTGTTTATGTAATAATCCATTTAAAACTTTATTCATTTGCATTTTTAGTATGAATGCTTTCATCCATTGATACACCCCTGAAGAAGGAAGCAATTTCTGAAACGCGTTGGGTGTGGCGCCTACACTTCATCTCTACTACGTGGTGTCTTAGGACCCCTTACAGCGTTCAGCCATTGTGCCAGGTTGATGTGTAACTGTATTAGCCACGTTGTTCTCAGCAATAATTTATTGTTTGTCATTTATCTTTGAACTACATATAGTATAATAAATTTCTATTTTTGTATATAATACGCATATTGTTTATTGGTGATTTATCACCATCTGGGCCTTTAAAATCCCTCAAGGGGGAACCTTGCTCTTTGTATCCCAGAAGAGTTGAAGCTGCTATAGCTGCAAAGGTTGAGCCAACTTAGTATTGGACCCTATGTACTAGGACTGTGATGCCAACCTGGGGGTCCTAGTAAATGATAGGCTCAGCAATGACAAGCTGCTGCTAACAAAGCAAACAGAATATTGGCATTAAAAAGGGGATCAACTCCAGAGATAAAACGATAATTCTCCCACTCTACAAGACTCTGGTCCGGCCGCACCTGGAGTATGCTGTCCAGTTCTGGGCACCAGTCCTCAGAAAGGATGTACTGGAAATGGAGCGAGTACAAAGAAGGGCAACAAAGCTAATAAAGGGTCTGGAGGATATTAGTTGTGAGGAAAGGTTGCGAGCACTGAACTTATTCTCTCTGGAGAAGAGACGCTTGAGAGGGGATATGATTTCAATATACAAATACTGTACTGGTGACCCCACAATAGGGATAAAACTTTTTGGTGGAAGGGAGTTTAACAAGACACGCGGCCACTCATTAAAATTAGAAGAAAAGAGGTTTCACCTTGAACTACGTAGAGGGTTCTTTACTGTAAGAGCGGCAAGGATGTGGAATTCCCTTCCACAGGCGGTGGTCTCAGCGGCGGTGGAGCATCAATCGTTTAAAAAAACTATTAGATAAGCACCTGAACGACCGCAACATACAGGGATATACAATGTAATACTGACATATAATCACACACAGAGGTTGGACTTGTGTCTTTTTTCGACCTCACCTACTACCCTGTTTCCCCAAAAATAAGACCTAGCGTGATTGTCGGTGATGGCTGCAATATAAGCCCTACCCCCAAAATAAGCCCTAGTTAAAGTCCTTGTAGGTCTTTTTTTCAGGGTAGGGCTTATTTTCGGGGAAACAGGGTAGGGCTTATTTGGGGGGGGGGGGCTTATATTGCAGCCATCACCGACAATCACGCTAGGTCTTATTTTCGGGGAAACAGGGTATATAACTATGTGGATGTAAAGACAGGCATCCCAATACTTTTGACAATATAGTGTATATATTTTTTTATTTGATATTTTTTTCCCCCACGAAAGAGTACCCTTTCGTAATCTTATTTTTTGAATGTAAAGAATGCTTATTTATCAACATGCTGTTACATTTCATAAATGATAATGTATTTGGAGAATGCAAACCTTCTATATGGCCCAGCAGCTGACTATTCATCACTGCAGTCCATCCTCCCCCCCCCTCCCTATCCATCACTACTAAAATAACATCCAATGGCGTGCCTTTGATCCCGCCACCAAGGTCATATGTCTTCTTGCTGGATCTCCTTCAGCTCAGTGAAACCTAATAACATCAATTCAGGAGGAGGCGGCTGACTTTAAAACTTTACAAACACTTTTTGAAGTTGCCTGTTACTGCGGTTTTCGCTGTGCCAGATAGCAATGTATCAGATGACTTGGGTTATCATACAATTGTATTTTACTGCGTGATCCAGAGCTGGGATAGGCCACCATCTGGTTTCTATTAAAAGCTGGAGATTGTGTGCCCCATAAGGGGTTAAATGGATCAATGTCAATGACGCCGTGGGTTTCCCAGGCCCGTCTATTCTCAGAGGGACACAAACAAATATATCTGTGAACAGCATTCCCCCCGTCCTCACCCAGTCCTGTTGGTCCCCGTTTCTTTACTTCCTAAGAAGAAGACTTTTGCTGGTATGGGCCAAATCTAGTTGTGCAAATGAAAATTAAAGCCAGATTTATTTTTTTATTTTTTTAGGTCACTCTTTCTGCTGCACTACATTAAATACTTTAATGCGTGCGATTAATAAAAAAATCAAAAATTTGATATCCTGTTTTTTTAATTCACTCACGTTTGTTTTCTTCATTCCAGAGCGCTTCCATCTTCACTGTGGGCATGCGAAGCCCACTAGGAGTCTGTTCCGGGATAAGGTGCTGCTGGCTACCCAGCATGCACCTCCCGATCTCACGCGTGCGCAGTGTGTACACAGGGCGATTATCTTGTTGCCATAACAGCGGGCGTCGACGGAGTGCCCGCCCCGTTGTTATGGCAACGAAGATAATCTAATGCCGCGTACACACGGTCGGACTTTTCATCTACAAAAGTCCGACGGACGCCGACGGACTAAAGCTGGCTGACAATCCGATCGTGTGTGGGCTTCCCCAGACTTTCAGTGGACTTTTCCAGCCGCAAATCTGACGGACTTTAGATTTGAAACATGCTTCAAATCTTTACGTCGTAACCGGACCCAGAAATCCGCTCGTCTGTGTGCTAGTCCGACGGGCAAAAACCCAAGCTAGGGCAGCTATTGGCTACTGGCTATCAACTTCCTTATTTTAGTCCGGTGTACGTCATCACGTACGAATCCGTCTGACTTTAGTGTGATCGTATGTAGGCAAGTCCGTTCGTAAGAAAGTCTGCCGCAAGTCTGCCAAAAGTCCGCCAAAAGTCTGACAAAAGTCCGTCGAAAGTCTGTCGGACAGGCTGTCGGACTTTTGTAGCCGAAAAGTCCAACCGTGTGTACGCGGCATTACACCACGCGATGCCCACTGACTCCTGGGAGCGATGACAAACATCTCCCAGGAGCCAAGGCGCGGCAGGATATGACCTACGGCGCTGCGGCCGAGGAGGCAGGAAATGTACCAAAAGTTCTGGACAGCCGCACACCGGGAGAAATTTCAAGTGTCTTTAGTAAAGGAACTGAATCAGGAAGTACACAGGACACCACAGCGAGAAAGTACAGGAAAGCATCTGACGCGTTTCACACTTATGCTAAGTGCTTACTCATAGCCTTGGCCGAGAAGAGGCAGATTACAAGGGAGACCCTAGCAACAAGGCAAAAAAGCAACAAGGCACACACAGTAAGTTAAAAAAAAAAAAAAAAAAGACAAATGTTGTTAGACTTACAGCAAGGGACTCATTCAGATCTTGTTCAAAATATGGGCGGAACTCGGCTTTAAAGTGGTTAAAAACCCTTAAATCTACCCAGTAAAGTGACTTCCTACATAATCTGTATCTGTCTATCTGCAGTCTTCTCTTCTCTATATCTGTTCAAAGTCCAGAATTTCTAAAGCTTGTCTCAGCTGTCAGAAAAAAAGGGGGTGCAGAGCTTAATTTACACACTACACAGCTCAGTGAAAAGAGCTCTGGGAGCTGATTGGAGGAAGGAGACATACCCTCCTTCACACAGCAGGAACAGAGCTGAGGCTGTCATTTACAAGCTGTGTGCTGGAGCTCCCTCCCCCGTCATCTTTTTTTTTCTCTTGGTGTCAGGAAAACTTATCAGAAGTGACTCATGCAGATAGCAGAGGAAGGAGGCAGCAGACATAAATGACACTTAGTGCTCTGGACTGAGACAAGTACACACTATAGAGGGATAAGCTTTGTTCATATTTCATATCTGAGGTTTACAACCTCTTTAACCACCTCCCGCCCACCGTATTGTAAAATGATAGGTGCAAGGTGGTCATATGATGTCCCACTCTTGCGCGGCGATCAGTGGTGCGCTCTGTCCCTGGGGACACAGCGCATCACCAATCTTGGTAAAGAGCCAATGACGAGGCTCTTTATCCATGTGATCAGCTGTGTCCAATCACAGCGTGTGAGAAGGGGAGAGGCGATCAGCGACATCTCCACACAGGGGAGAACTGTACAGATATTCAGGGCACTGATCATCAGTGCAGCCCCAACAGGGCCCATCAATGATGCCAATTAGTTCTGCCTTTCAGTGATCATCAGTGCCTGCTCCTCAGTGCACATTAGTGCCGCCAATCAGTGCCCATCAGTGATGCCAGTCAGTGCTGCCTTTCAGTGCCCATCAGTGCCTGCTCATCAGTGCCCATTAGTGCCGCCAATCAGTGCCACCTATCAGTGCCACCTATCAGTGCCCATCAGTGCCACCTATCAGTGCCACCTCATCAGTGCCCTTCAGTGGCGTCTCGTCAGTGCCACCTCATCAGTGCCCATCAGTGCTGCCTCATCAGTGCACATCAGTGAAGGAGAAAAATGACTTATTTACAAAATTTTATACCAGGAATTAAGAAAAACGTTTTGTTTTTTTTTTAGCAAAAAATAAAAAACCCAGTGGTGATTAAATACCACCAAAAGAAAGCTCTATCTGTCTAAAAAAAAAACTATAAAAATTTTGTGGGTACAGTGTTGCATGACCAGGCAATTGCCATTCAAAGTGCGACAGCGCTGAAAGCTGAAAGTTGGCCTGGGCAGGAAGAAGGTAAAAGTGCCCGGTAGGCAAGTAGTTAAAGTAGAATTCCAGCTTTAATATCACTTTGGATGGTTTGTTCTGTCCAAGCTGGCCTAAATTAATTATTTCCATTACATAATGATGTGGCCTCGGTGTGCACACTGCATTAGCTACCTACAGTAAGTGGCGTTGTGTTTCCGGCACCAGTACAGGCAATTTCCCGCCTGCTGACGGATATAAAGAGAGTTGCGCCAAGTGCTTCTCCACCATTCAGGAGAAGTGTTATATTTTTATTATTGAGTACAAGGCTTCCTCTGATTGGCCGAGGTGGAAATCGTGGCATCATCCAGTCACCTCTCCACTGCAGCCAATTAGAGGAAGGCTTGTAGCCCTTAAAATATATACAAGCCGCTTGGTAATTTGGGTTCTCTATTCTGCGCGTTTACTTCAAGAACAATCTCAGTCCCTCTGACACACCTGGTCGAGTGAAAGTTACTGCACTCACTTATAGGAATACATGTGTAGATACCTTTAACTTGGCTGTGAATTAGCAGTCGGAAATAGATACAAGACCCTTTAGTGATAAATAAACTCAATGTATTGGTACAGGTTAGAATTAATGGGGGTTTGAGCATAAATGAACAAAAGGTAGGTTCAGACACAGTCCCCTAGACAGTTTATTCACTATGCCAAAGTAACTTAGAATAGAGTTCTGTACCACTGGACTGGGATTAACACATGAATCATCAATAAACAGTGCATATAAGCATTAGCTGCAATGTGAGTAATAATACTATAACTAGTCCAGAGTGCACTCTAGGAGAATGGCTAAGATATTGTACAATTTCCAGTGAAAGGACCTCTTTGCATTAGCAATAGGTGAGGGTCTCTGTGTAACAGCTGTAAAGTGACAGTCTTAATTTTTTTTAGCCGGCTAGTGTTGGGGCCCAGTTGTACCATTGGTGCACATAAGAATAGTCCCTGCCGGCAGCAGCAAGGCTGCTAGATGGCTGTATGGTCAGTTCCTAAAGTGGTCAGTCTCTCCCCACAGAATATCCCCACAGCACCAGCTCACCACTCCCAGCGATGTTGCAGCTCACCTTCCGGTCACCCACTGTGATTACTCCATTCTCTTCTCTGCACCCAGGTGACTCTGGCTGTCAGAACACCTGGACTCAGCACTCCAGATCCTGCTCAGGCTGCTGATAGTCAGCAATGATGGTGTCATGAGAATAACCAAAAGGAGAACAGGCAATATTGCTGCCTGATTACTTTTGTATGACCCCGGCTTGTTCCTTTTCCTGCTATTTGCCTCCGCTCCTGACTGATCAACCATGCATGACCCCTGGCCTGGTTTCTGATCCTATTTCCTGTCTTGCCCTGCTGCCAAGTAGGCCTGGGACTTCTGAGCGCCACCTGCCCTGTAGTGCATCCTGCTTGTTACTGCCATTATCCAGGTTCCATTTACTCAGCTCTTCAGGCTACCACAGCTGGCAACCCATGATTCTTTGGGTACTGCATTACCTTTATTACCCTCAGGGGTCCTCTGCACTCAGCCGCTAGGGGAGCCCTCTCAGCACTTTGGCCTTCAACCAGGTATGTGACTAATGGTGCACAGTGGACAGTGATGTGCACTCTCTGGGCTTCCTTATGTCAAGAGGAAGCTGTGTTCTGTACAGCATGAGAAAATGCAGCTCTTTCCCCTTATCCTGGCAATCTCCTTCTGGGAAATGCAGTTCAGAAGCTCTTGATTACAATAGAGTCTCTCCTCTGGACTACAGTTCCCACAGTGCAGTGTTGCCTGACACAGTCTATTGAACTCTTCCTGCTCAGCAGCTCCCTCCTCTGGCTGATATAGCGGTTAACCAGTTTAGCACCGCAAGACAGAGATCAGCTGCAGCCAGTGTTTCTCTCACTCTCCACTCTTAGCCACACACCTGGCTACACATATGTAAACCTTGTAATTCTGTTTCTATGCATATATTGGTCTATTGCCTGATTTTCAAAATAAAGAGTTAAAAAAAAAAGTAAAATGTTTTAATATAAAAAATCTTGGCCATGCAGTGGCAATCATAATTGTGCTGGAGTGTGCAGTGGCAAAAATAAATATCTGATCCCCTGCAGATTTTGTTAAGTTTGCCTACTTACAAAGAAATAAAGGATCTATAATTTTTTATCACAGGTATATTTTAAATGATAGAGACAGAATATCGACCAAAAATGCAGAAAAAAAAAAAAAAACACATGATACAAATGTTATAAATTGAGTTGCAGTTCAGTGAGTAAAATAAGTATTTGATCCCTGTAACGAAACCCCGAGTATGAAAGAGGTTAAAGCCATTTAGGACATTCCATTTCCGAACACAAAGGCAGCTACCGAACACTCCAAACACTCAACCCCCCACCCTTGGAAAACAGGGAGGGTTAAACCGTCCAATGACAAGGGACACACAGGTCAGGTGTGTATAACTTCTCATCAGTAAACAGTCTTATCAGCAGGGAGAGCTGTTGGAGGAATCCCCCCCCCCCCCTCCCTCCATAGAGATACACATCCTATGATATCCAAGGCAGACAGACACAATATAACATTGGAATACAGCCCCACCCCAAACTAGCACAGCAAATAGTACACAACACAATGAGACAGCACACATTATATATACATATATACAGCATTGAGTCTGACTAGCACAGATCATAGTGGGGTTCTCATTCTCATTCACCCTGTGCCCCTATTAGTGACTCCCGTAACAATCCCCTACCAACCAACAATAATTCTGGCTCCCACAGACTGGCTACAGTAGGTGCTCATGTGGTACACAGATTAGTAGACATGTGCACAGCCAAAAAATTTGTTCTTTTTTGTTTTCGTTTCATTAGTTTATTATTTTTTTCCTTTTTTGGGTCATTCGTTATGATCGCGATTCGTAAATTTGTTCATTCGTAAATTCGTAAATGCGTTCATTCGTACATTCGTAAATTTGAACATTCGGTCATTCGTACATTCGTACATTTTTACATTTGTACATTCATAAATTCGTAAATTCGTAAAATCGTACATTTGTAAATTAGAAAATTTGTAAATTCGAAGTTTGAAAATCCAAAAACCCCAAAAATTCAAAAATCTGAAATAGTAATTAACTACTAAATTATAGGTATTTTAATTTCCTTTCAAATTTGACTGTCAGTGAACGTAACAAATACGAATTTATCCGAAGTTACGAATTATCCAAAACAAATGCTGCATCTAAACAAATGGAACGGAACAAATTAATAATAAATAATAATATTAAAATGTTGTTATTATTATTATTGTTATTTATTATTATTAATTCATTACGTTCCATTCCGTTTTTTCGGATCATTCATAACTTCGGATAAATTTGTATGTGTTACGTTCACTAACAGCCAAATTTGAAAGGAAATTACAATACCTATAATTTAATAGTTACTAGTAATTACTAATAGTTAAATTATTATTAGTTAACTATTATTTCAGATTTCCGAATTTTCGAATTTACAAATTTACAAATTCACTAATTTACTAATGTACGAATGTAAGAATGTACATTCGTAAATTGCGAATGTACGAATGTACGAATGCCCGAATTTACGAATGTCCAATTTTATCGAATTCACGAATATTCAGAAAAATTTGTTAAACGGGTTTTCGTTAATTCGGATATTCCCGAATTAACAAATTTGTCGAAATTTGTTAAAAAACTAATTCGGAACGAAACAAATTGCACATGCCTACAGATTAGTCCTGTCAGTTTAGGAAGGTGCTCCTAATGACAACTCGTTATGTGTTGTATCTCTTTCTTCCATTCAAACCTCACCATCGTGAGCAAGACCTGTCAAAGGACAATAAAGGACAAGATTGTAGACCTGCACAAGGCTGGAATGGGTTTCAAGACCATCAGCAAGAAACTTGGTGAGGAGAAAACTGTTGGAGCGATTATTTGCAAATGGAAGAAATACAAAAAAAACATCTGTCACCCTCAGTCTGGAGCTCCATGCAAGATTTCATCTCATGGGGTAAGGATGATCATGAGAAAAGTGAGGGCTCAGCCCAGAACTACACGGGAGGAACTTGTGAATGATCTCAAGACAGTTGGGACAACAGTCACCAAACAAACCATTGGTAACACAATACGCCGCCATGGATTGAAATCCTGCAGCGCCCGCAAGGTCCCCCTCCTCAGGAAGTTACATGTACAGCCCATCTGAAGTTTGCCAATGAACATCTAAATGATTCAGAGAAGGATTGGGAGAAAGTGCTGTGGTCAGATGAGACCAAAAATTGAGCTCTTTGGCATTAACTCAACTCACTGTGTTTGGAGGAAGAAAAATGCTGAGTGTGACCCTAAGAGCGCCATCCCTACAGGCAAGCCTGGAGGTAGATACATTGTACTTTGGGGCTGTTTCTCTTCTAAAGGTACAGGCTACATTGAGGGGCCAATGGATGGGGCCTTGTATTGTATAATCTTGGATGAGAACCTTCTTCCCTCAGCCAGAACACTGAGGGTTGTGGATGGGTCTTCCAGTGTGACAATGACCCAAAACATATTGCCAAGGCAACAAAGGAGTGGCTAAAGAAGAAGCACATTAAGGTCGTAGAGTGGCCAAGCCAGTCTCCAGACCTTAATCCTATAGAAAATTGATGGAGGGAGTTGAAACTTTGAGTTGCCAAGAAACCTTAGGAATTTAGAGAAGATCTGTAGAGAAGAGAGGACCAAAATCCCTCCTGAGATGTGTGCAAACCTGGTCACCAACTACAAGAAACGTCTGACCTCTGTCCTTCCCAACAAGGATTTCTCCACCAAGTACTAAGTCATGTTTTGCTTGGGGATCAAATACTTTTTTTACTCACTGAACTGCAACTCAATTTATAACATTTGTATCATGTTTTTTTCTGGATTTTTGGTTGATATTCTGTCTCTAGCATTTTAAATAAACCTAGGAAAAAAATTAGACCCTTAATTTTTTTTGTAAGTGGGCAAACTTAAAAAATCTGCAGGGGATCAAATAATTATTTTCCCCCACTGTATATAATACGTCTACTGGTAGCACGATGTTACTGGAACACAGTCAATATAAAACATATGCATCATTTAGCACGGTAGAATTGCAACAGACCTGCGTTTATGACATTCAATGAGTTCTTAAATCTGGCTCGGAGATTTGGAAGCTTGACATTCCAGAGGAAGTTACTGATAGGTCAGTCAGCAGGAGAGAGGTCGTGGGAATTATCATTTTTGTGCCATCATATTGCATGTTTATTTAGGTTCCTAAAGCATGTAAGTATATTAAAACATATTTAGGATTTGCAGCATTGATATAGGGTATCTCATTCCCCTAAACAAATCCCCAAACAATTTTAAACTGATAAAAGAAGGTTTTATATTTTTGGAAATTATTACATTGACTTGGGTAGTCCTACTGCACTTATACAAAGAGGAAGGAATGCCCAAGGGACTTTGTGAGACACAGTAGAAAATATACAAAATGTGCGGAACATTTAATTACTTTTGATACATACTATTAAAAATAATTCTTGTAGACATAGGTACATACACATGTACATGGGGTTACATAAATCAAGGTATAACTGACAGTCCAAGGTGTAAATGTATATATGATAAATTTCTCTACGCGCTTTGTGAGACAATGCTCGCTTCCTCAGGAGATACATATATAAACGTCTGCAATTAAAGACAAGGTTGTTAAAGTGGAGTTCCACACAAAAATGGAACTTCCGCTTTTCGGAACCCTCCCCCCCTCTGGTGTCACATTTGGCACCTTTCAGGGGGGAGGGGGGTGCAGATACCTGTCTAAGACAGGTATTTGCACCCACTTCCACGGGAGTCTATGCCTCTTCCTGTCCCTCCGCGCTGTCTCCTGGGAAACACACAGGTCCCAGGAGATAGCGGGGACCAGTTACGATGCGCAGCGCGACTCACGCATGCGCAGTAGGGTACCGGGAAGTGAAGCCGCAACGCTTCACTTCCTGATTCCCTCACCTAGGATGGCGGGGGCAGCTGCCGAGAACCGAGCGGGTTCTTGGCGTCGGCTGCCGACATCGCTGGACCCTGGGACAGGTAAGTGGCCATTTATTAAAAGTCAGCAGCTGCAGTATTTGTAGCTGCTGGCTTTTAATATTTTTTTTTTTAGGCGGTTTAGGTGGACTCCCTCTTTAAGGATCAGAGCAGGAAGGGAAAGGAAGGAGGAAAGGGGAAGGGAAAAGGTGATGGGAGGGAGAAAAAACGGAGGAAGGGGAGAGGAAACAGGCAAAGAAGGGAAAGGGAAAACCAAAACTTACAATTGTGTATATTAGTCCCTTTTTTATAGTTCTTTTTTTATAGTTCTTTATTGAGATTCAATATACCGGTAATAAAGAAATGTCACCAGCAGTTGAATACAGTAATGAAAATACACATTAATGCGATACATACAATGTTTAAATATATATAACCATCTCAAACATTTTATCCAATATATATTAGCCCGACAAAGTAGACAAAAGGAAAAAACAAATACCAAAACACAAAAAAAAAAAAAAAGAAAAGGAGAAGAGAATAAAAGAAAATTCCCAAGCATCCCCCCTCATGTGTTACTCGTGGACCCCCCCTTTCTATATTTTAATTAATACTATTTGCTGCTTATTTACATATTCTATACTAATAGATAACATGAAAAAAAAAGGCTACCCATCCCAATACGCATTTTCAATCGATTACTTAACCCCCCAAGATGCACCAGTGCTATACTCTGAAGTGGACCATATCCACCGTGAAGAAGATCAAAGGGCGCTTATCCCCCCCGAATAAAAAAAGAGAAACAAAAAAGAGCGTATAGTGCTTCCACTTACTGTACAAATCAAGTGGAGCACTACACACAAAGTGTAATTAGGTTTCCCCCCTGAGTGCAAAAAATTAATAATAAAAAATCCCTTTATTTATATCCACTCTTATGACACAAGAAACACATTAAAAATAAATAAATAAAAAAACCAAAAACCCCCAAACAATTTTGTAAATTGTGAACAAGGTGAGGAGTTCCTCAGGCTCTACGTGAGGGGAAAAAAAAAAAACTCCACCACAAATATCAGGTACATTTATAAAGCGAGTATACAGATTTACAAAATATCTTAAATTAATAAACAGCAGTAAAGGCCTCTAATCCATGGAGATCTCTGCCAAGTAATACATCCAACCTTCCCATATGTTTTTAAACCTTGTTGGTCTCTAATGCCTTTTACACTCGATAGGATTTTCCGACAACAAAATCCATGTTTTTTTTCCGACGGATGTTGGCTCAAACTTGTCTTGCATACACACGGGTCACACAAATGTTGGTAAGACATTTCCGAACGTCAAGAACGCGGTGACATACAACACATACGACGAGTTGAGAAAAATGAAGTTCAATAGCCAGCGCGACTCTTCTGCTTGATTCCGAGCATGCGTGGAACTCTGTGCGTCGGAATTGTGTATACACGATCGGAATTACCGACAACGGATTTTGTTGGCGGAAAATTTGAGAACCAGATCTCAAATTTTGTGTGACGGAAATTCTGATGGAAAATGTCCGATGGAGCCTACACATGGTCGGAATTTCCGACAACAAGCTCCTATCAAACATTTTCTGTTGGAAAATTCTATCGTGTGTATGGGGCATAACTGTAATGCCGCATACACATGATCGGATTTTCCGAAAACAAATGTTGTATGTGAGCTTGTTGGCGGAAAGTCCGCCCGTGTGTGCGCTCCATCGGACATTCCGACAACAACAAATGTTGGCTAGCAGGTTCTCAAATTTTCCGTCAACAAATTTTTGTTGTCGGACTTTCCGATTGTGTGTACACAAGTCCGTCGGACAAAAGTCCAAAGTACAAACACGCATGCTCGGAATCAATGCCCACCAAACACCACATTAGCAGAAGGAGCCCAAAGGGTGGCGCATGACTATTGAACTTCCTTTTTATCGGCTCGTCGTACGTCTTGTACGTCACTACGTTCGTAATTGTTGGCCAACATTTGTGTGACCGTGTGTATGCAAGACAAGTTGGAGCCAACATCCTTCGAACAAAATTCCACGGTTGTCGGAAAGTCCGATGGTGTGTACGGGGCATAACAATCCACCGTTTAGCCTCCAAAAGTACATTAACTTCTCTTTTCCAGTCCATCAAGGTATGACACATGGTCTGTATCCAAAACCTAGGTATTAAGATTTTCGCTGCGTTTAATAAGTGTGGAGTAATACTTTTTTTTTAATTTAATGGAGGGGGGCATCCCATGAAATAGAAAGTGTAAGGGTGAATTTTCTATGGGTCTAAGAGTCATCCACGGGGCTATCGCCTCCCAAAAAAGGTTTGATCTCAAGACACAACCAGCATACCCTGTTTCCCCGAAAATAAGACCTAGCGTGATTGTCGGTGATGGCTGCAATATAAGACATACCCCCCAAATAAGCCCTAGTTAAAGTCCTTGTAGGTCTTATTTTCAGGGTAGGGCTTATTTTCGGGGAAACAGGGTAGGGCTTATTTGGGGGGTAGGGCTTATATTGCAGCCATCACTGACAATTACGCTAGGTCTTATTTTTGGGGAAACAGGGTAGATGGAGGAATGTGCCCCGTTGCCCACAGCCCCTCCAGCAGTTTACATCTGCTGTTGGGTACATCTGTGCTATTTGGACAGGTGTCCGATACCATCTAGAAACAAATTTATAAGACATCTCTTGTATGTGAGAACCTATAGAGGTGAAGTGAGTTGATTTAATCAGTCTTAGTATGACCCATCTCTCTCTCCTATTCTCTAATAAAATAGGGAACTGAGGTATCCTGGGCACAACGCACCAGTCCATACATTCAAGATAGCAAATGTTTAGATTCTGGAATATAGACACAGAGGGACTCAAAAGTAGTGAGAGAGCTTAAGGGCCTCACTCATGGTTTTAGTCTATTGAAGAAATCTGCCAATTGCCGATATCTCCAAGAGATTAATGATATGTTTCCAAATTGCAAAATCAGCTCCACGAGAGGAGACAGAGTGCCCAGTGGAGCAAACACATGTGGTGTTCCCATCAGAGCCCCATGTGCCCAAAAAGCCAGACTCTTCCCCGGGGAGAAATCAAGGATACCCTCCCAGTGGGGCCAGAGGAGATGTGTGAGGCGCGTATTTACCCAGTATATTCAGCCTGTCTCATAGAGACAAGGATGTCCGAGTTAATGGGGATGTCCATTCTGAAAGACCCCTAAAAGCTATAGGGATCCAGGGTGCCCCTGCCAAATTCCCACCGCCAAAGTTTTCTCCAAGGGGACCCACAATGTACTCGACTGATCATGACACCAATTCACAATACGCACTAAGGACATAGCCCTTTAATATAAGGCAATGTCCGGGAGTCCTACCCCCCCCCCCCGTCCGATTTATGTCTACACAGAATATCATGAGCCAGTCTAGGATGTTTTCCATGCAATGATCAGGAATGCCCTACATATGTGTATAATAGTCCTAATGGACTTCCAAACCAGGGTAAACAGTCAAGTGGATTCTTGGTTTCCATAAGTCTCCCCATTGGGAAGGAAAACAAAAGAAGATCCCCAAACGGTCCATATAGTTCTCCCCGGGGGCTGTGGATGGGAGAGGGCCATCCAGACAGGCCAAGGTCTAAGGAAATGACCAGGTTTCACGATGGTCAGGGATGTACAGATACTGAAAGTTGGAAAACAGCAACAGTAAACCTCAGTGAAAGGGGGCAATTGTACTTGTTCCAAGTAGCAAACTCCTAAACATCACACCTCACGTGTGATAGTGTAAAAAAACAACCCGGTGTAGGCACATGCAAATACATAAAAAAGAAAAAAAATGTGTGACAAAAGTGGCTAATGGTAAAAGTATAAACTCCAAACAAAAAAAGGGAAATGGGGCACTTTCCCAGAGGGGGATTGTGCATGGGTGTGATGGATGATATGTGGACCTCATCAGGCGTCTACCTTGGGGTGGAATTCATATAAATATTTAAAAAAAATGAATAAAATGAGTGATGTATTTAAAAAAGGAGACAAATAAATGTCCATTATTAAGAAATAGAGTGGAATTGGTGGCCATCAAATGACCCATTAGTGAGTGAAGCAAGCTGGAAAATCCATCATGAAAGTAATATTGCCCTAATAATGTGCAGATATTGGTGGTAAAATACCATGCAATAATAAAAAACAGATACCCAAACAGTGAAGAAAATAAACAAAACCAAACCCAAGTTGCGTTTTTGGTGTGGTTTTTTTAGTTACATGTCTTTTTTATAGTTGACCACCCACCCCTTCACTCCTTTAGCCTCTGAGACTCTACTCTTTCGTGGTTCTCCTTCTGCCCTTCTCAGTGCACCTTCAGTGTCACCTACAATGCCATCTCCTCTTCCTCACTTTCTGGAGGGGTCCCCAAGAGTCTGTCTTCAGACCCCTTCTATTCTTCATCTGCACTTCCTTCCTGGGTCATTGGATAACCTCCCATGGCTTTCAGTACATCCCCTATGCCAGTTTACTATCCTTAAGACTTTACTGGACTGTGCCCAGTGGGAGTAAACAATGCCCGATCTTTGGTATTAGGGGGAGAAATAGTTGGTGTCAGTTGGAGGAATAGTGCCCCATATGTGTTGTCAGTGGAAGGAATTATGCCCCATTGTTGGTATCAGTGGTAGCAATAATTCCTAAAGGGCTGGATAAAGGCAAGCAAAGGGCTGCAGTTTGGAGACCACTGCTCTATGCCAATGACACCTAGATCTATTTCTCTACTACTCAGCTCACCCCTTCAGTCTCCTCATGCATCATTCATTCCATATCACTAAGGGTGTCACACCACTTCCTCAAACGTAATCCTTCAAAAACTGAGCTCATAATATTTGCTCTTTCTCGTGTCCCCTACTCCGACTTTACAGTTGAGATCAGTAGTATAACTAAGAGTCTCTCTGCTCCACAGGCCAGGGTACTAGGTGTAATCTTAGAGTCTGACCTATCTTTCAGGCCCCACACATATAATCGCTGTCAAAATCTTGACAATAACCTCTGCACATATTCAAAACTTTGGCCCTTCTAAGAGAAAAAAAAATGACACCGCAAAGCTACTAATCCACTCCCTGGTTATCTCTCACCTTGACTATTGCACCTCCCTTCTCATTGACCTACCTTTACACAGGCTACCTTTGTACAGGCTGTCACTAGCTACATCCCCAACCTCATCGCAAAATATCACCCAACTTGCATTCCTCTCTTCTCCTTCTCCCTAGGTTCCTCATTGACTCCTCCCATGCTCACCTCTAGGACTTCTCCAAAGCCTCTCCCATTCTCTAGAACTCCGTAACCCAAACTGTCCAGCTATGTCCTACTCTGTCCACCTTAGGTCAAAGCCTGAAAACTCATCTCTATCGAGAAGCCTATCCCACATCCACCTTAAAACTGTTTTGCTCCTTTTTCCATCAGCTCATCCCTCACAGTTATTACCTTTTGTATCACTTGCCCTTCCCTTTTAGATTGTAAGCTCTCGCCAGCAAGGACCCTCCTGATCCTCTTGTAAAGAATTATAATATAACTGGACTGTGTCCCCTTAACTTTGTAAAGCACTTCACTGTTTCCTCCAGGTACTCCGGATTCCTCCAACACTCCAAAGACAGTCTGGTAGGTAATTGGCTCCTGTCTAAATTGGGCCTAACATGTGTATGTATGAATGTGAGTTAGGAACCTTAGATTGTAAGCTCCTTGAGGGCAGGGACTGATGTGAATGTATAATATATGTAAAGTGCTGTGTAAATTGATGGCACTATCAGGGGTGGCCCATGCATTGTGGGCACAGGGGCGACGCCCCCCCAACCCCTGCCGCCGCCTCCCTATCCATGCGTCCGGCCCCTTTCAGGATGCCGGATGCATGTTCTCCTATGGCAGCATTGGAGGGTTTTTTTTTTTTTTAAGCACCTTGATTAGAGTCTGAAGCTCTAATAGGCTTAAAAAAGGGTGGGCTCGGGGCGCAGAGAGTGCTCCCTGATCCCACCCTGTTATGTGACCATAGCAAATAAATTTTCGCTATTTTTTACACCACAGTGCCTCCCCGCCAATCAGGAGGCAGGTCAGAAAGACCTGTTTCCCGACTGGCCAAAGCACCGGGCATCCTATTGGATGCCCGGCGCTTTGGTGGAAGAGACACACAGGGGAGGAAGCTGGAGGATCGGACTCCTCCGCCGCCACTGCTGACACAGGAGACACAGGAGGAGAGGACCCAACAGCCCGAAATGGAGGAGGAGACGCACGGGAACCATGGAGGATGCAGGAGCCATCGCCTGCCCATCCCACAGCTCACTGCCGTCACCCGGATGGGGTAAGTGCCAGTCTGATGGCGGGCGAGCGGGGGGGGTCACAGTGGCTGTATATTATGGGCACAGAAGCTGCATATGGTGGGAACAGAAGCTGCACATGGTGGGCACAAAAGATACATATGATTGGCACAGAAGCTGCATATAGTGAGCACAAAAGCTGCATATGGTGGACACAGAAGCTGCACATGATGGGCACAATGGCTACATATGATAGGCACAGAGGTTGAATATGATGGGCACAGAAGCTGCATATGGTGGGCACAGAAGCTGCATATAATGGGCACAGAGGCTGCATATGATGAACACAGAAGCTGCATATGGTGGGCACAGAAGCTGCATATGATGGGCACAGAGGCTGCATATGATGGGCACAGAAGCTGCATATGGTGGGCACAGAGGCTGCATATGATGGGCACAGTGGTTGCATATGATGGGCACAGTGGTTGCATATGGTGGGCACAGTGGCTGCATTTTATGGGCACAGTGGCTTCAATTGATGGCACAGTGAGGCTGCAATTGATGGGTTTTTTTCAGTGTTTTTCAGAGTTTTTCAGTTTGTTTGTGCCCCCCCCCCCCCCCCAAATTTTGAGCACCAGCCGTCACTGGGCACTATATAAATACCTGAAATAAATAAATAAATAATGGCCTTTGCTGAGTAACTGAAGGAATATGTTAAAACATCCAGACTGCAGCTTGAGCGCAGTGGAGGATGGAAAGCAGAACAGTTATAAACTTTTCTATTTTAAATTCTAAAGGAGAAGTACAGCCAAATCTCGTTTGGCTGTACTTCTCCTGTGGATTACAGGAGTGCAGTTCGTTCTACACTCCTGTGACCCGTTTTCAGCAGACAGCGGGCTTCAGCTGGTCCAGGCTTGGGAAAGATCGCGACCATATAGTCGTGATCCGCCCACATGACTGGACTTGCACGTGGCTCAACCTGAGAGCCTGAGCCGGCTGTTCCTGCCCCCTCCACAGCCCAGCGCTCCAGTGAGTGGGGGGGGGGGGAGGGCAGAGAGCCGGTGGCTGGCAGTGTTAGAGCTGGCGGTGGGCCAATGCTGCATCCATCTAGGTAAGTATGATTAAAAAAAAAAAAAAAAACAACCCGATACTTCTCTTTTAAAGGATATTACTATTAAGCTTTCAGCGCTGTTTTACATATACAATTGCGCGGTCGTGCTACACTAAATGTACCCAAACAAAATTTTTATTATTTTGTTCCCACAAAAGCTTTCTTTTGGTGGTATTTGAACACTGCTGGGGTTTTTATTTTTTGCTAAACAAATAAAAAAAGACCGACAGTTTTGAAGGAAAAAAAAGTTTTTTTAGTTTCTGTTATAAAATGTTGTAAATAAGTACATTTTCTCCTTCACTGGTGGGCACTTATGAGGCTGCACTGACGGGCACTGATAAGGTGGCACTGATGAGCATAGATGAGGTGGCACCAATGAGGTGGCACTGATGATAGGCACTGATATGCGACACTGATAGGCGGCGCTGTTGGGCACTGATAGGTGGCACTGATATGCAGCACTGATGGGCACTCATAGGTGGCAACGATGGGCACTGAAATGCTGCACTGATGGGTACTTATGGGTGGCACTAATGGGCACTGATGGGCATGGATGGGCACTGATAGGTGGCACTGATGGGCTCTGATTAGTGGCACTAATTAAATGGCACTGATGGGCATTGCTACTATTGAGGCACTGGCAGGTATTGCTGGTGGGCACTGATTGGCACTGATTGGCATCATGTGTGGGCACACATTGTCACCCATGGCCACCAGAGGTGCCATACCTGGTAGTCATCAGCCGTGGCCATCCCTGGTGGTCCTGAGTGAGCATCCGCGCGCGCGGGGGGGGGGGGGGGGGCTGCGCTGATAAACAATCAGCACAGACCCCCCCTGTCAGGAGAGCAGCCGATCGTCTCTCTTCTACTTGCGTCTGTCAGACGCGAGTGAGGAAAAACTGATAAACATCTCTTCCTTTTTACATCATGATCAGCCGTGATTGGACACGGCTGATCACGTGGTAAAGAGTCTCCGTCAGAGACTCTTTATCTAGATCGGAGTTGCGGTGTGTCAGACTGACATGCCGCATCAACAATCGCTGCGATGTGCGCCCCCCCCGGGGGCGCGCGACGGCTAGTTATCCTGATCACGTCATATGACGTCCGGTCAGGATATCGCAACCACTTTGCCGTCGTCATTCTGCTATATGGCGGGCGGCGAGTGGTTAAAGGAAGGACACATTCATTAACCATGTGAATATCTGACTTCCCGTCCTAGGGTGGCAACTCTCACTTACTCCACTGTATCGATGGCGGAAACCATGATTGTCACCTGAGGACAGAACTGCCAACCAGGGGCGTTGCTAGGTCTACAAAAGATCTGGGGCTAGAGCCCATAGCAGCGTAGTAAAGAAAGTCATACGCTTGGGCGGGCATACACATGTATATAATATACGTGTGTGTGTGTATATATCCCCAGAGAGCCCCCCCTTACAGGAGGGTCCTCAGAGAGCCTCCCCCTTGCATCAGGGTCCCCAGAGAGCCCCCCTTACATTAGGGTCCCCAGAGAGCCTCCCCCTTGCATCAGGGTCCCCAGAGAGCCCCCCTTACATTAGGGTCCCCAGAGAGCCTCCCCCTTAAATCAGGGTCCCCAGAGAGCCACCCATTTACATCAGGGTCCCCAGAGAGCCTCCCCTCCCCTCCCCTTGGGGACCCCTGCAGAGACTCAGGGCTATGGGCCCTAGATTCGGGGCTATAGCCCCAAAAGCCACCCCCTAGCGACGCCACTGCTGCCAATACATCTAGCACTCTTTATTTTATGGTGGGAGATGGATGGTACAGAAGATAGCTTAGAGGGGGGGATAGCATTGTTGTATCAGTTTAATTCACAGAAAGCTATAAAGACGCTGCATTTCGGGCAGAACACAAAGTATTTTCTGTACAAGCCTGAAAAACAAAAACGAATAGACACGTGCGATTCATTTTGCTACGAATAGAAATACGGACGAAACTTTCGTTATTCGGAGATTTGGATGTATCCAAATTTCTCACTCACAAAAGTAACGAATTTTAACTTATCTGAAATAAATTATAACGAAACAAATTAATGTAACCAAATAACAAATTTTAAAAATTTGAAAATTAATTTGAATTCAAAATGGAAACATATTGCAATAAATACAGTAAGGGATAACAGTAAAATAAGATGAAGATAAGAATGGAAAAGAATAGAATAGAAAAAAAATAGAGCAGAATAAAACAAATATAGCTGTCTTCCGAAATTCGAAAATTGATTAGAAAATAAGGAATATACTAAACAAATCTCAAAACACAAAATAAATCTGAAAATATGAGACAAATTCCAAAAATTAATATTTATAATATAACCAGTGGCGTAGCGTGGGGGGTGCGAGGGGGGCGTAGGCCCCGGGCGCAACATTTGGAGGGGGCGACATCCTGCTCCAGTATGTGTCACCCTCTCTCCATACAGCTAAATCCTATGTTCTGTGACCCCGCGCTCCGGCCGCCATGATAATTCTCAGGCCGGCCCCTGGCGCCCTGTGATTGGGCGAAAGGGGTCATGTACAGTAGGTGGGGCTGGCCTGTCCTCAATCGCGGTGGAGTGGGGCTGGCCTTCGTTGTGGCCGTCGTCTTCTCCTGCTCCTCCTCTCTGGCCCGGGTCACCAATCATGTCGGCCGTCGCGGAAGGCAGTCTGTGGCCGCTGTCTTCTCCTCCTCTCCTCCTCCTCCTCTCCGGCCCGGGTCACTGATCATCATGACCCCGTCGGCCGTCGCGGCAGGCAGTCTGTGGCCGCTGTCTTCTCCTCCTCTCCTCCTCCTCCTCTCCGGCCTGGGTCAATGATCATCATGTCCCCGCTGGGGCAGGCAGTGTGACAGTCAGCGGCGCAGAGGCAGAGCAGATGGAAGAAAAAAAGGTAAGAGACTCACTCGGCCCGGGGGGAGTAGATATGGTCTGGGGAGAGGGAGCAGCCAGAAAGTAAGTGTATAGTGTAATGTATAGTGTTGTAGGTAGTGTATAATGTATTGTGTGTAGTGTATTGGTCTGTGGGTAGAGTGTTGTGTAGCAGTCAGTATGTAGTGTATTGAGTAGTAGTGGTCTGTGGGTAGTGTATTGTGTAGTGGTCAGTGTGGTGTGTGGTCAGTGTGTAGTGTAGTGTAGTGTAGTGGTCAGTGTGTAGTGTAGTGGAGTGTAGTGGTCAGTGTGGTGTGTGGTTGGTGTGTAGTGTAGTGGTGTGTAGTGGTCAGTGTGGTGTGTAGTGGTTAGTGGTGTGTAGTGGTTAGTGGTGGTCAGTGTGTGGTGTGGTGATGTGTGGTTAGTGGTGGTCAGTGTGTAGTGGTCAGTGTGGTGTGTAGTGGTCAGTGTTGTGTGTGTGGCGGCAACCAGGTGAGGAGTACAAAGACAAGTGTGTCTTGTCTACAGTCAAGCATGGTGATGGGAGTGTCATGGTCTGGGGTTGCATGAGTGCTGCCGGCACTGGGGAGCTACAGTTCATTGAGGGAACCATGAATGCCAACATGTACTGTGACATAGTGAAGCAGTGCATAGTTACATAGTTACATAGTAGGTGAGGTTGAAAAAAGAAACAAATCCATCAAGTCCAACCTATGTGTGTGGTTATATGTCAGTATTACATTGTATATCCCTGTATGTTGTGGTCGTTCAGGTGCTTATCCAATAGTTTTTTGAAACTATTGATGCTCCCCGCTGAGACCACCGCCTGTGGAAGGGAATTCCACATCCTTGCTGCTCTTACAGTAAAGAAAAACCTTAAACCTCTTTTCCTCTAATTGTAATGAGTGGCCACGTGTCTTGTTAAACTCCCTTCCGCAAAAAAGTTTTATCCCTACTGGGTCACCAGTACGGTATTTATAAATTGAAATCATATCCCCTCTCAAGTGTCTCTCAAGCATGATCCCCTCCCTTCAGAGACTGGGCTGCAGGGCAGTATTCCAACATGATAACGACCCCAAACACACCTCCAAGACGACCACTTCCTTGCCAAAGAATCTGAGGGTAAAGGTGATGGACTGGCCAAGCATGTCTCCAGACCTAAACCCTATTGATCATCTGTGGGACATCCTCAAATGGAAGGAGCAGGAGCGCAAGGTCTCCAACATCCACCAGCTCCGTGATGTCCTCATGGAGGAGTGGAAGAGGACTCCAGTGGCAACCTGTGAAGCTCTGGTGAACTCCATGCCCAAGAGGGTTAAGGCAGTGCAGGAAAATAATGGTGGCCACACAAAATATTGACACTTTGGGCCCAATTTGGACATTTTCACTTAGGGGTGTACTCACTTTTGTTGCCAGCGGTTTAGACATTAATGGCTGTGTGTTGAGTTATTTTGAGGGGGCAGCAAATGTATATAATTCATTTCAGTCAGACTATAAGATTTTCACAGTGCTTCATAAAGGGATTGCAACCTCATATGCCATAACGTGTTGTGCAACCTCCCTCTCATGCTCGGTTGTTTGTTAGCAGGACTGCATTTGGCTCAGGGAGAGAGTGGCATTCAGAATCCAGGAACACCTGACCTGACTTTTCTGTAGGCACAGATCCAGGGATATTCAGAAGATGGGGTGTTGGGAACTGTAGGGATTTCACTTGAGGGTCAGTAAGGAGGTGAATGCCAGGATGAAATATTAACCGCTTCCCGACCAGCCGCCATCATTATACTGCGGCAGATCGGCGCGAATCTTCGTAGCTGTATGCGGACTCCTTTAAGCGGGATAGCAGGCGTGCGCTGCACTGCGGGGGGGGGTGCCAATGCTCGTGACCACGCGCGATTGCGGGCACGAGAGGCAGAACAGGGACATATCCCTGTTCTGTTCTGTGAGGAGAGGAGATGCAAATCGTGAGTTCCTAATAGCTAGGAACCGTGATCTCTCATCTCCTATAGTCAGTCGGGAGTCACACTGAGGGAACACACTGAACCCCTTGATCGCCCCCTAGTGTTAACCCCTTCCCTGCCAGTGACATTTACACAGTAATCAGTGCATTTTTATAGCACTGATCGCTGTATAATTGTCAATGGACCAAAAAATGCATCAAAAGTGTCCAATGTGTCCGCCATAATGTCTCAGTCTTAATAAAAATCACAGATCGCCGCCATTACTAGTAAAAAAAAAAAAATAATAATAAAAATGCAATAAATCTATCCCCTATTTTGTGGACGCTATAACTTTTGCGCAAACCAATCAATATACGCTTTGTGTGATTTATATTACAAAAAATATGTAGAAAAATACATATCGGCCTAACAAAAGAAAAAAATTACCTTTTTTTTAAAAAAAAATGGGGATATTTATTATAGCAAAAAGTACAAAATGTTGCGTTTTTTTTTCAAAATTCTCACTCTTTTTTTGTTTATAGCACAAAAAATAAAAACCGCAGAGGTGATCAAATACCACCAAAAGAAAGCTCTATTTGTGGGAAAAAAAGGATGTCAATTTTGTTTGGGTGCAACGTCGCATGACCGCACAATTGTCAGTTAAAGCGACGTAGTTCCAGATCGCAAAAAATGGCCTGGTCATTAAGGGGGAAAATCTTTCGGGGCTGAAGTGGTTAAACCACACATTTTCCTGTTAGACTAAAGTGTAACTTTCCTTCCCCTCTGTAGGCTGGAGGTAACGTATACTCCCTATAGTACAATCTTGTAGTCCCTAGAAAGAAACGGTAATCTCTTTGGCCTCAGGCAGACATATACGCTAGCAATGACGTACCGAGCCATGAATGTGCTGCTTTGATTTTCTTTTGTATATAATCTCTCTCAGTCTCTGTATATATAAATCAGGGGTCTATGTATACTTAGATTAGAAGAACTGTGTAGGGAGGATAAGGACCAGATTTGAGGGATTTCCTGATGTGATTGTGCAGGAAGCCACACTTCACTATGTACAAGGTACTTTAATCTTTATTAGTTTAGTGTCAGGAGGGTATAACTGGCTTTTTTTGCATATTGCAATTATTCAACATTCAGACATTCAAATATAAAGTGCATCCGGAAGTATTCACAGCGCTTCACTTTTTCCACAATTTGTTATGTTACAGCCTTATTTCAAAATGGATGAAATTCATTATTTTCCTCAAAATTCTACAAACAATACCCCATAATGGAAAAAGTGTAGCATGTATCTCACTCTAGCAGCTGCTCCAGTTTGATGTACGTGTTCCACTAGCGCTGTATTTTTTCCTATACACAATACCCCATAATGACAACATGAAAGAAGTATTGTTTTAAATCTTTGCAAATTTATTTTAAAAAATAAATAAAAAATCACATGTACATAAGTATTCAAAGCCTTTGCGCAATACTTTGTTGAAGCACCAATTACAGCCTCTAGTCTTTTTGAGTATGATGCTACAAGCTCGGCACACCTATTTTTGGGCAGTTTCTTCCATTCTTCTTTGCAGGACCTCTCAAGCTCCATCAGGTTGGATGGGGAGCGTCGGTGCACAGCCATTTTCAGATCTCTCCAGAGATGTTCATTTGGGCCCTGGCTGGGCCACTCAAGGACATTCACAGAGTTGTCCTGTAGCCACTTGTTTGCTATCTTGGCTGTGTGCTTAAGGTCGTTGTCCTGTTGGTGGATGAACCTTTGCCCCAGTTTGCTGTACAGAGCGCTCTGGAGCAGGTTTTCATCAAAGATGTCTTTGGACGTTGCTGCATTCATCTTTCCCTCGATCTAGTCTCCAAGTCCCTGCCACCGAAAAACAATACCACAGCATAATGCTGCCACCACCATGCTTCACTGTAGGGATGGTATTGGCCAGGTGATGAGCGGTGCCTGGTTTCCTCCAGACATGACGTTTGCCATTCAGGTTAAAAAGCTTAATCTTTGTTTCATCAGACCAGAGAATTTTGTTTCTCATGCTCTGAGAGTCCTTCAGGTGCCTTTTGGCAAACTCCAGGCAGGCTGTCATGTGCCTTTTACTGAGGAGTGGCTCCGTCTGGCCACTCTACCATACAGGCCTGATTAGTGGAGTGCTGCAGAGATGGTGGTTCTTCTGGAAGGTTCTCCTCTCCCCACAGAGAAACGCTGGAGCTCTGTCACCACGGGTTCTTGGTCACCTCCCTGACTAAGGTTCTTCTCCCCTGATCGCTCAGTTTGGCCGGGTGGCCCGCTCTAGGAAGAGTCCTGGTGGTTCAAAAATTCTTTCTGTTAAGGATGATGGAGGCCACTGTGCTCATTGGGACCTTCAATGCTGCAGAAATGTTCCTGTACCCTTCCCCAGATCTGTACCTCAATACAATCTTGTCTTGGAGGTCTACAGACAATTCTTTGGACTTCATGGCTTGGTTTGTGCTCTGACATGCACTGTTAACTGTGGGACCTTATATAGACAGGTGTGTGCCTTTACAAATCATGTCCAATCAACTGAATTTACCACAAGTAGACTCCAATCAAGTTGTAGAAACATCTCAGGCCGGGTTCACACTGGTGCGACACGACAGCCGTCCTACTTTGGATCCGACTTTGCCCTGCGACTTGAAGCCGACATACGTCCTACTTTCAGTGAACGGGGATCCAACTTGGATCCCCGCCACTACCAGGCACTGTGTTTGGTATGAATCCTGAGGGGGAACTCCACGCCAAATTTTAAATAAAAAACCGGCATGGGTTCCCCCTCCAAAAGCATACCAGGCCCTTCGGTCCGGTATGGATTTTAAGGGGCACCCCGTACGCCAAAAAAACGGCGTGGGGGTCCCCCCCAAATCCATACCAGACCCTTATCCGAGCACGCAGCCCGGCCTGTCAGGAAAAGGGGTGGGGACGAGCAAGCGCCCCCCTCCTGAACCGTACCAGGCCGCACGCCCTCAACATGGGGGGGTGCTTTGGGGCAGGGGGGCACCCTGTGGCCGCCCCCACCCCGAAGCACCTTGTCCTCATGTTGATGAGGACAAGGGCCTCCTCCCGACAACCCTAGCCGTTGGGTGTTGGGGTCTGCGGGCGGGGGGCTTATCGGAATCCGGGAGCCCCCTTTAATAAGGGGGCCCCCAGATCCCGGGCCGCCACCCCATGTGAATGAGTATGGGGTACATCGTACCCCTACCCATTCACCTAGGAAAAAAGTGTCAATAAAAAAAAACACACTACACAGGTTTTTAAAGTAATTTATTAGACAGCTCCGTGGGTCTTCTTCCGACTTCGGGGATCTCTTCCTTCTTCTCCGCACTCTCCAGCCTCTTCTCCGCGCTCTCCAGTTCTTCTCCCGCTCTCCGGTGCCTTCTGCCGGGCTCCTCTGCTATCTTCTGCTCTTTTGCCGGCTCTTTTGCTAACGGTGGCCCAGTTTTCTCCGCCGTCTTCTTCCCTCTTCTATTCTTCCAATGTTGACACGACGCTCTCTCCCACTGTAACTTCATGTGCGCGGTCCGCAACGACTTATATAGGGATGGGGCGTGGTCACCGGGTGACATCACCCGGTGACCACGCCCCTTATGACGTCACAGTCCTGGGGAATGATGGGACTGCTTATACTTTTATTTTTATTAAATTTGCAAAGATTTCAATCAAACATCTTTCATGTTGCCATTATGGGCTATTGTTTGTAGAATTTTGAGGAAAATAATACATTTAATCCATTTTGGAATAAGGCTGTAACATAACAAAATGTGGAAAAGGTGAAGCGCTGTAAATACTTTCCGGATGCACTGTATATCAACCCAGATCATTTTTTTAATTTTAGATTTGAGTAAGGAATCATATAGTTACATAGTTACATAGTAGGTGAGGTTGAAAAAAGACACAAGTCCATCAAGTCCAACCTATGTGTGTGATTATGTGTCAGTATTACCTTACATATCCCTGTATGTTGCGGTCATTCAGGTGATTATCAAATAGTTTCTTGAAGCTATCAATGCTCCCCGCTGAGACCACCGCCTGTGGAAGGGAATTCCACATCCTTACCGCTCTTACAGTAAAGAACCCTCTACGTAGTTTAAGGTTAAACCTCTTTTCTTCTAATTGTAATGAGTGGCCCCGAGTCTTATTAAACTCTCTTCTGCGAAAAAGTTTTATCCCTATTGTGGGGTCACCAGTACAGTATTTTTAAACTGAAATCATATCCCCTCTCAAGCGTCCCTTCTCCAGAGAGAATAAGTTCAACGCTCGCAACCTTTCCTCATAACTAAGATCCTCCAGACCCTTTATTAGCTTTGTTGCCCTTCTTTGTACTCGCTCCATTTCCAGTACATCCTTCCTGAGGACTGATGCCCAGAACTGGACAGCATACTCCAGGTGCGGCCGGACCAGAGTCTTGTAGAGCGGGAGAATTATCGTTTTATCTCTGGAGTTGATCCCCCTTTTAATACATGCCAATATTCTGTTTGCTTTATTAGCAGCAGCTTGGCATTGCATGCCATTGCTGAGCCTATCATCCACTAGGACCCCCAGGTCCTTTTCCATCCTAGATTCCCCCAGAGGTTCTCCCCCCAGTGTATAGATTGCATTCATATTTTTGCCACCCAAATGCATTATTTTACATTTTTCTACATTGAACCTCATTTGCCATGTAGTCGTCCACCCCATTAATTTGTTCAGGTCTTTTTGCAAGGTTTCCACATCCTGCGGAGAAGTTATTGCCCTGCTTAGCTTAGTATCGTCTGCAAATACAGAGATTGAACTGTTTATCCTATCCTCCAGATCGTTTACAAACAAATTAAATAGGATTGGTCCCAGCACAGAACCCTGGGGAACCCCACTACCCACCCCTGACCATTCTGAGTACTCCCCATTTATCACCACCCTCTGAACACGCCCTTGTAGCCAGTTTTCAATCCAGGTACTCACCCTATGGTCCATGCCAACGGACCCTATTTTGTACAGTAAACGTTTATGGGGAACTGTGTCAAATGCTTTTGCAAAATCCAGATACACCACGTCTACGGGCCTTCCTTTATCTAGATGGCAACTCACCTCCTCATAGAAGGTTAATAGATTGGTTTGGCAAGAACGATTCTTCATGAATCCATGCTGATTACTGCTAATGATACCGTTCTTATTACTAAAATCTTGCATATAGTCCCTTATCATCCCCTCCAAGATTTTACATACTATTGATGTTAGGCTAACTGGTCTGTAATTCCCAGGGATGTTTTTTGGGCCCTTTTTAAATATTGGTGCTACATTGGCTTTTCTCCAATCAGCTGGTACCATTCCAGTCAATAGACTGTCTGTAAAAATTAGGAACAACGGTCTGGCAATCACCTGACTGAGTTCCCTAAGTACCCTCGGATGCAAGCCATCAAATCGATAAAACCCCTACCAGGTTTTTGTTTTTGCTTCCTGGACCCTGATGGAGAGATTTCCCTTTACTTCCTATCCCGGAAACACAACAGTAAATACAAGGATATTTGTACCAAATTTGAACCAAATTCCCATCTTAGAGAGTTGTCATAAGAACAGGTTAAGGATTGCACTGATAGCAACTCAAAACTTTTGGATTTTCCATAACTTTCTATTTCAGTGACAATGGTCAGAATAGAGAGGGAAGATAAATTTCCCTGGTAGGGACACAGGCTCTATAAATCTATAAATCTATAAAATCTAACAAACGATTTGTTGGTTCGATAGCACCACATACAGCTTTAGACACATCTCTCAAGTTTAACCACCTCAACAATACCAGACACTTTTTACCACTGTCACACTTTGTATGATAATTGCGCAATCATGTGACACTGTAACCAATTGACATTTTTAGTTTTTTTTTTCTTTTTAGACAGATTGAGACGAAAATTTAGAAAAAAACAAAACTTTTTTTCTTAATTTCCATTATAACATCTTGCAAATAAATAAAAAATGTACTTAATAAAAAATCTTTCTTTATAAATTTAGGCCAAAATGTATTCTACTACATCTATTCATCCAAATCAGGGTTTATTATTTAGTCTGTGAAGTAAAAAAAAAGAGACAAAGATAAATTATTTCAGAATTTTTTCCACCTTTAATGTGACCTATAAACTGTACAACTCAGTTGAAAAACAAACTAAAATCTTTTAGGGGCTTGTGGTTGCATAAGTGTGCACACCCCCTTATAACTGGGGATGTAGCTGTGTTCTGAATTAAAGTGTAAGTAAACCCCCCTATCGTTTTCAGCCAAGGAAGCTGCCATCTTGGCCTCTGTTTAGTCTACAACTTCCATGATGCTGCACATGTGATCAGTTATGACACCAGCCATTGGATGGTTTGACAGTTTGGTTGAGAGCACAACCAATGGGAGTGTAACATGTTCGAAGTGTGCCGGAAACTGTTTTATGGATGGGTTTACTTCCGCTTTAAGCAATCCCATTCAAACTCATATTAAATAGGAGTCAGTACACATCTGCCATCATTTATAGTGCCTCTGATTAACCCCAAATAAAGTTCCGCTGTTCTAGTAGGTCTTTCCTGACATTTTCTTAGTTGCATCCTACAGCAAAAGCCACGGACCGCAGAGAGCTTCCAAAGCATCAGAGTCATCTCATTGTTAAAAGGTATCAGTCAGGAGAAGGGTACAAAAGAACTTTCAAGGCATTAGATATACAATGGAACACGGTGAAGATAGTCATCATCAAGTGGAGAAAATATGGCACAACAGGGACATTACCAAGAACTGGATGTCCCTCCAAAATTGATGAAAAGACAAGAAGAAAACTGGTCAGGGAGGCTGCCAAGAGGCCTACAGCAACATTAAAGGAGTTGCAGGAATATCTGGCAAGTACTGGCTGTGTGGTACATGTGACAACAATCTCCCGTATTCTGCATATGTCTGGGCTATGGGATAGAGTGGCAAGACGGAAGCCTTTTCTTACCAAGAATCCAAGCCCCATTAAATTTTGCAAAAACACATCTGAAGACTCCCAAAAGCATGTGGGAAAATGTGTTATGGTCTGATGAAACCAAGGTTGAACTTTTTGGCAATAATTCCAAAAGATATGTTTGGCGCAAAAAACAACACTACACATCACCAAAAGAACACCATACCCACTGTGAAGCATGGTGGTGGCAGCATTATGCTTTGGGTATGTTTTTCTTCAGCTGAAACAGGGGCCTTAGTCAAGGTAGAGGGAATTATGAACAGTTCCAAATACCAGTCAATATTGGCACAAAACCTTCAGGCTTCTGCTAGAAAGCTGAACATGAAGAGGAACTTCATCTTTCAGCATGACAACGACCCAAAGCATACATCCAAATCAACAAAGGAATGGCTTCACCAGAAGAAAATTAAAGTTTTGGAATGGCCCAACAAGAGCCCAGACCTGAATCCGATTGAAAATCTGTGGTGTGATCTGAAGAGGGCTGTTCGATTTTCAAATATATATATATTTGAAAATCGATCAATCCTGATGTACTGACAACATTTCTTGAGGCCCTAAAATGTCAGGACAGTACAAATATCCCCCCCAAATGACACTTTTTGGAAAGTAGTTTTTTGAAGTTGTATTTTTTTGTCACTTTTTTGGAAAATAAATAAATAAATAAAAAAAAAATCACCATTTTTTTTAACATACTACCACAAGTGCAGTACAGCATCATCATATGACTGGTGTGGTGGTGATCAGGGAGAGTGACAGGTGACAACATGTAAAAAAAAAACAAGAAATGTAAAAAAAAAAAAAAAAAGATTTTTTTTTTTTTTACAAGTTTTTTCTTTTTTATTACAATTATAATTTTTTTTTTTACATCCTGTGACCAGAGCAGTACAGTGTTACCATAAGGACACCGTGCTACTCTGGGGAGGTGATCAGGGTTTTATTTTTTTATTTTTGCACACTGTGATTGCTTATAACAGTGATAATAACTGTTATAAGCAATCATTTTTACAATTGTACCATGTGATCACTGTGACTGTGGAAGCCATTTATTGTGCACAACAGCTGTGATTGATCATAGTGAACACATGGTACCACCAGCGGTACACTGATTTGTCATTCGGTGTGTCAGGTGGACACATTAGGTGACAGATCGCGCTGCAGCGTCGCTCGTGGGGTGGTCCTGGGAGGAGGTCATATGGTGTCCACCCAGCGTGGCAACGCTCCCATTCTGCCCTCATTGTACTATGGGCCGGGCAGGAAGTGGTATGGTAATGGTAAACATGCGCAATTTGTTTCGTTCCAAATGAGTTTTTTAACGAATTTCGACAAATTCGTTAATTCGCAAATATCCGAATAAACGAAAACCCATTTTTACCGAATATTCCAAAATTTTGAAATTCGTAAATTCAAAAATTCGAAAATCTAAAATAATTAACTAATAATAACTTAACTAATACTAACTATTAAATTATAGGTATTGGAATTTTCTTTCAAATTTGACTGAACGTAACGAATACGAATTTATCCGAAGTTACGAATTATCCGAAATAACGAATGCTGTAGCTAAACGAATGGAACGTAATGAATTAATGATAATAAACAACAACAATAAAAACGTTTTATTATTATTATTATTATTATTTTTATTGATTATTAATTTGTTCCGTTCCATTTATTTAGATGCGGCATTCGTTATTTCGGATAATTCGTACCTATAATTTAATACTTAGCTATTATTAGTTCAAAAATAGAAAACTGTGTCACCGGCGCAAAAATTTAAAATAATTAATAAAAAAAATTAAATAAAATAAATAAAATAATGATCTGCTGCAGTTAAAAAGTCCTATACCATAGATTAGGACATTTTTGGATTTTCTTTCTTATTTTCGGATTTTCGAATTTTCTAAATTATGAATTGAGATCATAACAAATGACCCGAAAAGAAACCAAGAAAAAAACGAATGAAATGCAAACTAAAACGCACACATTTTTTAGAAGTGCAAATGTCTAGGTAATGGTAATTTAGAACTAAATGGCTTGGTTTGTTAAATGTCTCCCATAGCAGCGCCTAGTTCCTTATGCCCATTTTTGAACTATAGTTTGCCTGCTGGGCAGAATTTAGTAACAAGCACCCCCCAACCACCCCCCAACCACATAGACATAGACATGGGATTCTCTGCTAAGCTTGAGGTCCTTGAATTTTGAACAGGATTCAACAAACCCCAAGCAAATTGAACCCAGGATGATTCACCCATGATCCCTAGTAATTATAAAATTATCATTTCACAAACAGTAAAAATAGATTCACAAACTGCTGTCCTAAATTCCCTAAAACATTTTGTTAAGATTTAGACTTTAGAATACTTGGTCCATTCATTGGGAAAACATGCAGAGGACATCTGGTGACCTGAAACGTTCTGCTTGTTACTGTGGGACTCAGCTTCCTCTAGATCCTGGGAAATAATGCTTTAAAGGGAACATACTTCCCAATCTCCAAAGGTTTACCTTCACTTTTTTCTTTCCAGCAAGGGATAAGAATATTTTGGCTGCTGTATAATATACTTGTTTTGCAATTGGAAATTAGATATGTACAGAGTGCAGGATTGAGGGGTGAGACATGTACGGAGAGTAGGATTAAGGCGTGCGCTATGTACGGAGTGCAGGGTTCAGGGGTTAGCTGTGTATGAAGTGCAGGGTTTAGGGGTGAGCTGTGTATAGAGTGCAGGATTGAGAGGTGAGCTGTGTATAGAGTGAAGTGTTTAGGGGTGTGTTGTGTATGGAGTGCAGAGTTTAGGGGTGAGCTGTGTATGGAGTGCACGGTTTAGGGGTGTGCTGTGTATGGTGTGCAGGGTTTAGGGGTGAGCTGTGTATAGAGTGAAGGGTTTAGGGGTGATGCGTGTATGGAGTGCAGGGTTTAAGGGTGTGTTGTGTATTGAGTGCAGGGTTTCAGGGTGAGTTGTGTTAGGGGTGAGCTGTGTACGGAGTGCAGGGTTTAGGGGTGAGCTGTGTACGGAGTGCAGGGTTTAGGGGTGAGCTGTTTAAGGAGTGCAGTGTTTAGGGCTGAGCTGTGTACGGAGTGCAGGGTTTAGGGGTGAGCTGTGTACAGAGTGCAGGGTTTAGGGGTGAGCTGTGTACAGAGTGCAGGGTTTAGGTGTGAGCTGTGTAGGGAGTGCAGGGTTTAGGGGTGAGCTGTGTACGGAGTGCAGGGTTTAGGGGTGAGCTGTGTACGAAGTGCAGGGTTTAGGATGAGCTGCGTATGGAGTGCAGGGTTTAGGGGTAAGCTGCGTAAGGAGTGCAGGGTTTAAGGGTGAGCTGTGTACAGAGTACAGGGTTTAGGGGTGAGCTGTGTAAGGAGTGCAGGGTTTAGGAGTGAGCTGTGTAAGGAGTGCAGGGTTTAGGGGTGTGGTGTGTATGGAGTGCAGGGTTTAGGGTTGAGCTGTGTACGGAGTGCAGGGTACAGGGTTGAGCTGTGTAAGAAGTGCAGGGTTTAGGGGTGTGTTGTGTACATCCAAGTTGCCCCCCCCAGTACAGAGCTCTCCTCCCCCCAGATTCCAATTTGGAGCTCACCCCCCATTAATAGACAGCATTCCTCTGGCATCAATCCCCCTTTTTCAATACACCGGATTCCAAGTCCTCACCACCAGCTAAAAAACACCAGAGTGGAGCTTAAAGAAGAGCAGCTGCAACTTACTGCAAGTCCGTGGCTTGGAGCAGCTTTTGCCCGTGTACATCCCCCAACCCCTCCCCTTTCTGCTCTCTCCTCTCTCTCTGCTCTGTATAGAGATCGAGGGTATGTTTTGTAGAGCAGGGAGGGATGTGTACGGCCGCCGGGAGGAGAGTGCTGTCACTTGTTAAATACAGAAGCAGCACTTCTGTATTTACAAGTGACAGTAGCAAGCAGCTCAGCAACCAGCGCCAGATCCCGGAGGTGGAGGAACTCGGCTCAAATATAGCTGGTGGGCAGCTGCTTTGGACCCCTCAACAATGGCGGGGCCCTGGGCAGATGCCCCTTTTGCGTTAAAGCCCATGATGTGTAAACACATATCAATGCTAGTGGAAAAAGGTCACCTTGAGGACTGCTGGGATATATATATATATATATATATATATATATATATATATATATATATATATATATATATTGCTGTCCCCTCAAAATAACTCAATACACAGCCATTAATGTCTAAACCGCTGGCAACAAAAGTGAGTACACCCCTAAGTGAAAATGTCCAAATTGGGCCCAATTAGCCATTTTCCTTCCCTGGTGTCATGTGTCTCGTTAGTGTTACAAGGTCTCAGGTGTGAATGGGGAGCAGGTGTGTTAAATTTGGTGTTATCGCTCTCACTCTCTCATACTGGTCACTGGAAGTTCAACATGGCACCTCATGGCAAAGAACTCTCTGAGGATCTGAAGAAAAGAATTGTTGCTCTACATGAAGATGGCCTAGGCTGTAAGAAGATTTCCAAGACCCTGAAACTGAGCTGCAGCACGGTGGTCAAGACCATACAGCGGTATAACAGGACAGGTTCCACTCAGAACAGGCCTTGTCATGGTCCACCAAAGAAGTTGAGGTCACGTGCTCAGCGTCATATCCAGAGGTTGTCTTTGGGAAATAGACGTATGAGTGCTGCCAGCATTGCTGCAGAGGTTGAAGGGGTGGGGGGTCAGCCTGTCAGTGCTCAGACCATACGCCGCACACTGCATCAAATTGGTCTGCATGGCTGTCATCCCAGAAGGAAGCCTCTTCTAAAGATGATGCACAAGAAAGCCAGCAAACAGTTTGCTGAAGACAAGCAGACTAAGGACATGGATTACTGAAACCATGTCCTGTGGTCTGATGAGACCAAGATAAATTTATTTGGTTCAGATGGTGTCAAGCGTGTGTGGGGGCAACCAGGTGAGGAGTACAAAGACAAGTGTGCCTTGCCTACAGTCAAGCATGGTGGTGGGAGTGTCATGGTCTGGAGCTGCATGAGTGCTGCCGACACTGGGGAGCTACAGTTCATTGAGGGAACCATGAATGCCAACATGTACTGTGACATACTGAAGAAAAGCATGATCCCCTCCCTTCGGAGACTGGACCGCAGGGGAGTATTCCAACATGATAACGACCCCAAATACACCTCCAAGACGACCACTGCCTTGCTAAAGAAGCTGAGGGTAAAGGTGATGGACTGGCCAAGCATGTCTCCAGACCTAAACCCTATTGAGCATCTGTGGGACATCCTCAAACGAAGGTGGAGGAGCGCAAGATCTCTAACATCCACCAGCTCTGTGATGTCATCATGGAAAAGTGTTAGAGGACTCCAGTGGCAACCTGTGAAGCTCTGGTGAACTCCATGCCAGTGGTGGTGCGTCCATAAGGATGCATGGGCGCTGCCCCCTCTCTCCAGCCACCCCCCTCTGTGTAGAATGGATAGATTCATGCATTGCATGAATCTATTCATGGCCGCTGTAGACACCCCCTATTTAGGTGTCCGGACAATTTTTGGTCACCGGCACCTGAATTATAGTGGCGGGGGGGTGTTTTTGATGTACCTGAGTAGAGCCATATGCTCTAATATGTAACACTGAAACGCCTCTCAGTCAGTCAGGAGGAGCGGATCTAATACCCGTCACCTGATTGGCTGAAGGCACAGGCGTCCTGATTGGATGCGAGCAGAGGAACGGAAGAGGAGAGGACAGAGAGCCATGGAGGACACAGGAGCTCACTGCCGTCACCTGTTGCATGTCCCATAGCTCGCTGCCATCATCCGTCACCAGGATGGGGTAAGTGTGTGCCAGTCAGACGGCGAGCGGGGCGGTGGGGTCACAGAGGCTGCATATGATGGGCACACAGGCTACATATGATGGGCACACAGGCTACATATGATGGACACAGAGGCTACAGATGATGGACACAGAGGCTACAGATGATGGGCACACAGGCTACATATGATGGGAACACAGGCTGCATATGATGAGCACAAAGGCTACATATGATGGGTCACAGAGGCTGCATATGATGGGCACAGGCGCTGCAATTGATGGGCACACAGGCTACCTGTGATGGGCACACAGGCTACATATGATGGGCACAGGCACTGCAATTGATGGGCACAGTGGCTGCATTAGATGGCACAGTGAGGCTGCAATTTATGTTTTTTTTTCTCAATTTTTCAGTTTGTTTGCACCCCCCAAAAATTTGGAGCACCAGCCGCCACTGCTCCATGCCCAAGAGGGTTAAGGCAGTGCTGGAAAATAATGGAGGCCACACAAAATATTAACACTTTGGGCCCAATTTGGACATTTTCACTTAGGAGTGTACTCACTTTTGTTGCCAGTGGCTTAGACATTAATGGCTGTGTGTTGAGTTATTTTGAGGGGACAGCAAATTTACACCGTTATACAAGCTGTACACTCACTACTTTACATTGTAGCAAAGTGTCATTTCTTCAGTGTTGTCACATGAAAAGATATAATACAATATGTACAAAAATGTGAGGGGTATACTGACTTTTGTGAGATACTGTATAGACAGTAAATTTTTTTTCCCCCCATTTATCTTTCTTTTTTACTATTTATCTTTCCACAGACATTTTAAATTCATGGCTAGGTATAAAATGACATTTGGAATAGAATCATATGGCTGGTTTTTGCTGTTTTTGCAGCAAATAGATGATTTGGGGGCTCTGTTAATATGAGAGGGCATTCGAGGTAAGCAGGAAACATAGTAAGACATGGGGATTATTGTGCTGCTTGTGTCATTGGGAAGTCATTGGCGCTGCACAGAGGCTGCATTCATTGTAGTGCTGAAGAGGCACACAGCCCTGCACTGGGAATGCGGCCTCTATATTTAGCACGGAGGACTGACCTATTCCGGGCGAGAAGGTTCACTGCACAACTGAAACTCCACTGACACACACAGCTCCATCGCTCCCTGCTCTGCCCCATTTCCATGGACATTCTCAGGTCCTGGATACCTCTTCCTGGATTTTCCTCCTCCATAAAAATATTTTAGACCAAATCTATCATTTTTCTTTTTCATTTGCTCAGTCTTTATTTCACTCAGTCAATTATTTTAATTGTTTACGATAAATGCAGAACAGAATTAATGTTTTTTAGTAGTAATATTTAACTATTTTGCTGCCTGAGATATACAGTAGGGACGGAAAGTATTCAGACCCCCTTACATTTTTCACTCTTTGTTATATTGCTAAAATCATTTTTTTTCCTCATTAATGTACACACAGCACCCCATATTGACAGAAAAACACAGAATTGTTGACATTTTTGCAGATTTATTAAAAAAGAAAAACTGAAATATCACATGGTCCTAAGTATTCAGACCCTTTGCTGTGACACTCATATATTTAACTCAGGCGCTGTCCATTTCTTCTGATCATCCTTGAGATGGTTCTACACCTTCATTTCAGTCCAGCTATGTTTGATTATACTGATTGGACTTGATTAGGAAAGCCACACACCTGTCTATATAAGACCTTACAGCTCACAGTGCATGTCAGAGCAAATGAGAATCATGAGGTCAAAGGAACTGCCTGAAGAGCTCAGAGACAGAATTGTGGCAAGGCACAGATCTGGCCAAGGTTACAAAAATAATTCTGCTGCACTTAAGGTTGTAGAAAGTTGTAGAAAATCAGCCATCACTGCAGCCTTCCACCAGTCGGGGCTTTATGGCAGAGTGGCCCGACGGAAACCTCTCCTCAGTGCAAGACACATGAAAGCCCCCATGGAGTTTGCAAAAAAACACCTGAAGACGTCCAAGATGGTGAGAAATAAGATTCTTTGGTCTGATAAGACCAAGATAGTATTTTTGGCCTTAATTCTAAGCGGTATGTGTGGAGAAAACCAGGCACTGCTCATCAACTGTCCAATACAGTCCCAACAGTGAAGCATGGTGGTGGCAGCATCATGCTCTGGGGTGTTTTTCAGCTGCAGGGACAGGAGGACTGGTTGCAATCGAGGGAAAGATGAATGGCAGGTGTGTGGCTTTCCTAATCAAGTCCAATCAGTATAATCAAACACAGCTGGACTCAAATGAAGGTGTAGAACCATCTCAAGGATGATCAGAAGAAATGGACAGCACCTGAGTTAAATATATGAGTGTCACAGCAAAGGGTCTGAATACTTAGGACCATGTGATATTTCAGTTTTTCTTTTTTAATAAATCTGCAAAAATGTCAACAATTCTGTGTTTTTCTGTCAATATGGGGTGCTGTGTGTACATTAATGAGGAAAAAAATGAACTTAAATGATTTTAGCAAATGGCTACAATATAACAAAGAGTGAAAAATTTAAGGGGGTCTGAATACTTTCCGTCCCCACTGTATTTTTTTTTTTTTTTTTTGCACACATGTTAAAATGCACATTTTAGGCCTGAAGATTAGGTAAAACCCCACAACTGTATATATTTTGTGAAAGAAGAGACCCCTGAAAATGGTAGTAGTTCCAATTTTTTGCAAAACAGTTCAAGTATGGAGGGTTGCTTAACCACTTAAGAACCGAGCCTCTTTCTGAGATTTGTTGTTTACAAGTTAAAAACTATTTTTTTTGCTAGAAAATTACTTAGAACTCCCAAACATTATACTTTTTTTTTCTAACACCCTAGAGAATAAATTGGCGGTCATTGCAACACTGTCTGTCACACCGTATTTGCGCAGTGGTCTTACAAGCGCACTTTTTTTGGAAAAAACACACTTTTTTGAATTAAAAAAAAAGACAACAGTAAAGTTAGATCATTTTTTTTTATATTGTGAAAGACAATGTTACGCCGAGTAAATTGATACCCAACATGTCGTGCTTCAAAATTGCGCCCGTTCGTGGAATGGCGACAAACTTTTACCCTTAAAAATGTCCATAGGCGACGTTTAAAAAATTCTACAGGTTGCATGTTTAAACTAACAGAGGAGGCCTAGGGCTAGAATTATTGCTCTCGCTCTACCGAATGCGGTGATACCTCACATGTGTGGTTTGAACACCGCTTTCATATGTGGGCGCTACTCATGTATGCATTTGCTTCTGCACGCAAGCTCATCGGGACTGGGTGCGTTTAAATTTATTTCTTATTTTTACACTGTTCTTTAAGAAATAAAAAAAGTGTCACTTTTATTCCTATTACAAGGAATGTAAACATCCCTTGTAATAGGAAAAAAGCATGACAGGACCTATTAAATATGAGATCTGGGGTCAAAAAGACCTCAGATCTCATATTTACACTAAAATGCAATAAAAAAAATAAAATAAAATTTTGTCATTTAAAAAAGTACAAAAAAAAATGTCCCTTTAAGAGCTATGGGCGGAAGTGACGTTTTGACGTCTCTTCCACCCTGCATTGATATGGAGATGGGTGGGGGCCATCTTCCCCTCACTCGTCTCCATGTCACACAAGAGCGAAGATCCAATTGCCTCTGCCACTGCCGACGACTCCGGGGTGTGCTAGGAGAGGAGATTGGAGGGGGGGGTTGGAGCAAGGTTTGTGCTAGGAGTGGGGATTTGGGAGCAGGGGGGTTTGTGTTAGGAAGGGGAATTTGGGGAGTTTGTGCTAGGAGGTGGGATTTCAGGGGTTTGTGTTAGGAGAGGGATGTGCTAGGAGTGGGGATTGGGGGGGTTGGAGTGGGGTTTGTGCTAGAAGTGGGAAGGAGTGTGCTAGGAGAAGGAAATGGGGGGGGGGTTGTGCAAGGAGGGGGGATTTGGGGGGGTTGGAGTGGGGTTTGTGCTAGGAGTGGGGATTTAGGGAGGTTGTGCTAGGAGAAAGAAGTTGGGGGGGGGGGGTTGTGCTAGGAGGGGGGATTTGGGGGGGGTTGGAGTGGGGTTTGTGCTAGGAGAGGACATTTGGGAGAAGGGGGGTTTGTGCTAGGAGTGGGGATTTGGGGGGGTTTGGAGTGAACTGATGGTAAAAATGAAAATACAGTGGTTAGGTGGGGGTAGGATAGTCTTCTCTGAAGAGGAGGGTTCTCAGGGATCGTCTAAAAGCTAATAGAGTAGGAAATAATCCGACAGGTTGGGATAAGGAGTTCCAAAGGATTGGATAGGCTCTGAAAAAGTCCTGGAGGCGAGCATGGGAGGTGGTAATGAGGGAGCTAGACAGCAGTAGGTCTTGAGAGGAATGAAGAGATTAGATTGGTATTTTGAGACTAGGCTAGTGATGTAGCTGGGGGCAAAATTGTAGGTTGTTGTTAGTATTTTGAATTTAATTTGGTGAGCGGAAGCCAGTGGAGGGATTGACAGAGAGGGGTAGCAGAGACAGAGCGATTGGTAAGGTGGATGAATCTGGCAGGAGCATTCATGATGGATTGAAGAGGTGATAGACTATGTAGAGGTAAGCCAATGAGGAGGGAGTTGCAGTAGTCGAGGCGAGAGATGACCAGCGAGTGAATAAGGAGCTTTGTTGTGTCATTAGTTAGAAAGGGGCCTATTTTGGAGATGTGTTGCTCAATTTTTTCCATGCTCTGTGGAGCCGGTTCACATATCTCCGCTGCGGCTCCGGTGCAAATTTGGACAAGGGTCCTCTGCGTCTTTTGGTCCAATTCAGGTCCGAATTCAGCCCAAAAATTTGCGCTGAAATCGGACCTGAAACGGTGAACGAGGACGCTCCGGACCCCTCCTGTGAGCCGCATGCTCTAATAGTGTGAACCCAGCTTGAGGGAATGATTGCAAGACAACAGAGATAAGGGCTTCTTCTGTGTTGCTCTCTTTCGTCCATGCTGTGTACAATATTGACCCCAAAGAAAGGAGTGTACCCATTCCCAAACTTCAAAGGCTGGATAAGGCCTGGACTGTTATATATCCTATGTTTTTGATAAGCATTCAGAGTCCTCTGTGCTGTTTTTCTGCCTTAGAGGCTTCTGATGATGTCTCTAAGACAATGAAGAAGAGGACCTCTTCTGTGTTGCTTGCTTTTGGCCTTGCTGTGTGCAGTATTGACCCCAAAAGGAACGGGCGTGGCCATTCCCAACCTTCATAGGCTGGATAGGGTCTGGACTGTTATATAGCCTATGTTTTTGATAAGCATTTGGAGTCTTCTGCACTGCTTTCCTGCCCTAGAGGCTTCATGGAAGAACCTGGGCATATTTAGCAATAAATGACACTATCACCGATGCAATGGGGTATCAAATTGTATATTAAAAACCATTTTAGCTGGTCTTCTGTTTTATGGGTGTCAAAGAGTGAACGTTCATCTCTGGAGGGCAAAATGGGCTGCTCTATATACCAAATAATTGCAAGACAACAGAGTAGAGGACCTCTTCTGTGTTGCTCATCTTTTGCCCATGCCGTGTTTTTGACCCCAGAGAAAGGAGTGTACCCATTCCCAATCTTCATAGACTGGATAGGGTCTGGATTTTTATATATCCTATGCTTTTGGTAAGCATTTAGAGTCCTCTGTGGTGTTTCCTGCCCTAGAGGCTTCTGATGATGTCTTCAAGACAGTACTGAGCCCCTAGACAGGAGTGTACCCATTTCCAACCTTCATGGGCTGGATAGGGCCTGGATTGTTATATATGTAGCGCTGGTAGATTTTTTAATCTTGTGGGTTACTTGTTAGAGGAAGTTAGATTTGCCTCTGTTCCAGCTTGGCTGAGTTGCATGTGGTTCCACACTGTGCCGGTGGGTGTTGTTGTCACCATCGGCTGGTGTTGGAAAAGCAACGTTTTGAAGCGTATGAGTGCTCCTCTGTCCCGGAGACAACTCGGTGGAGGTGGTCCTCCGGGTTGCATTCTGGGAGAGGGTAGTTATGGGACAGACGCCATGTTCAGGGGTTCGTTTTCAGCCACCTGCTGGCCCTCCTGGCCGACAGGTATGTGTTAAGAGTACCACCTCATGGTCCTCCGTTCCGGAGGCCCACGTCGCTGCGGCGTGTGGGTGGGCCCAGAAGCCTGTCTGGGGCTTACCACAGCAGCAGAGGAATGGTTCTGAGCTGTCTATCCTGAGTGAAGAAGCTGGACAACCGAGAAGATCCCAGGGGAGGACCCGTCATGGAAGGATCATGCAGAGTGCTGGTCTGGAGAGGGGCCTGGTGACTGGGTTGGAGGACGTATCCTGAAGTGATCTTACTGCATAGTACTGCCGGGTTGGCTTAAAGGTTCAAGTACTGTGTCTGACATTCATTGCAAACCAATACATCCTGTGGCAGAGGAACGTATGGGTTTCATTCCAAACAAGTCTGTGGCAGAGACTTTTGTTCGTGCTGCGTACTGGCTGCTAGGCAAGTAAGAGAGGCCTATCCAGGCGGGCAAAGATTGGGTCCCACAAGGGGGAACGCATTCAACCATTCAACCGCAAGTGTTCAATTCCAGAGAACGTTCTAAAGAATACTAAGGAAAGGTATTTGAGCTTCCCTGCAACTTTCCTTCTGCCTCTTTCCTGCTACTTCCTTTATTATCTGTTCATTAAAGCATTGGAAAATCTACTCAAGTGTTAGTGTCTACTTCGTCCAGAGGTAAACTCAACGCAACCCTTGACCCGGTGCCGGTGAGGTGTCAGGAGTGAAGGTAACAGCCCGCTTTAAACCAGCAGCTCCACCAAGAGTTAGTGCTACATGTGGGGGCTCGTCCGGGATTTGTTAGCCATCAGTTCTTGTAACCTGGAGAAGTGTTTCACCGAGAGTTTTCGGTGAGAGCTGGACTTTGTCATTTTCTCAGGAGAAGAAGAGGTTAAAAGTTGCAGGACTTTATTTCTGGCGGGCGCCAGTAAAAGCCCGGGAGCTACGTGATCAGAAGAACAAGCGGGAGGAGCCTACCCTACTTGATACCGCGTGAGACGCGTGTATGTGTTTGGCGCCAGAGAAGAAGAGAGGCCTCGTGATCGGGCTGAGAAGATCAGAGTGTGGCCATGTCTTTTCCAGCGATGCAGCCAATTATGGGACCAAGAATGTTCCCTGCGAGCACCGTGTCGAGTACTGTGCTGACCAGAACTCTGCTTACAGATACCGGTATTCGTCTGAAGCCGCAGGGGAGGTTTGTTCTCTATACCGTCGGAGATATCGAAGGGCTGGGCATGATTTGCCACAAATGTGAAGGACTGGCCGTACATCTCCGTCCATTTGGTCGCTGCCCGCAGTGTGGAGAGTATTTGTTTGTGGTGGAGCAACCTACCATGTCGCCCCGTGCTTACCGTATGGACTGGGCTACAGGTGTTGCCACAGTAGAAGCTGCTACTCCTGCTGAAAGAGAACGGCAGGCCGTGACTTTGCCTGTTGTTGCTGAGAATGTTCCGGAGAGAGACATTGCTGTTACTGATTCATCAGCGGACATTGCTTTGATTTCCGCATCCACTACGCCTATCTCTGTTGTACCTGTCCAGAGGAAGGTGGGATATTTGAAGGCTTCCCGTGGCCGTGGCCGAGGCCTACCCCAGAGACTACCCGAACCGGATCCAACAAAGTCCACGACAGGAACGGGTGAGCAATTAACGGGGAATGTATCTGGGACTGCAAATAAATATCTGCCAGCAGAAGAGCTGGGAGATTCGGAGATCGAATCCATGTCGGATCTCTCCGGTGATGATGAGCTATTTGAGACTGTCACAAGAACTGTTATGGGCCCAAGGCGAGGATGTCGCCTCTGCTTTGACTTTCCCTGAATGGACAGCCCTGAGTTCTGGGAAGACATACAAAAACCATGATAGTGCAAGGGCCTGCCGGATTGCATACAAATAGAAACTCTTAAGGTTTGACCTCATATTATATGGTTTTGGTAAATCTGAAGACAAAAATTGGCAGAAAATCTAATAGTGTGTATGGGGCTTCAATCTTGTTAGACCTTGATGGCAAGATCCTCTGCTGAATCCACTTGCTCAAGACTTTTTGAGATGGTTTTGCTACCATTGTGAGATTCTTTCTTAATTTTTTTACCGCAAATAGTGCAGCAGGGGTATTGAGACTCCCGTTTTTAACTGCTGCTGCAGGTCTTGAGCTGAGAACTTTGACAGAGAACTGCTGCTAAGTTTTGTTCCTTCATCGGAGCAGTCTACCATCACATGTGTCTCTGGTCTGTTACATTCCAGCCTTGCACCACCAGTATGTTGAAACTTGGTGTTAATATGTTTTACGTCTGACAAGTGTTTATACCATATAAAATAGCAGCAGATATTCCTATTTACTGCCCAGTTCACTGAAAAGTCTAGGCCGAACAGCCCGCTTCGTTTTCAGGTGGGAAAGAGGTCAGGCTGCATTTGCTGTGCTTCAAGCTTCTGCAATCTTAGAGTTCATACAATGAAGTAGTGACTTCATCCTGGCAAGAGGGATGCAGAGACTGGACTGGCCATATAAGGATCCATTATCCTTAAAATAACATTCTTATTATGGGCTAATGTACTGTACTTAAGCACGACCCATCATCAACATAATCACCTTCAAATATTAACTCTAGCCTTGCAGTATAGGATATGTTCTTGTGTATAATACATCCATTTCAGATGCCCAGCCTCCAACATCTGGTGTAAATGCTGGGCTATTTAGCATAAATTCCCATATTATACAGATTATAGTGTTATTGAAAAAAGTAAAAATGTGCATATATTATTTGTTTTTGCACTGGAGCCTGCAAAGCATTGCAACCATGATCAGAAGATTGTGCATGCAATGTACAGGCTCCTGCAGACTGTCCCTCCAGCTCCAGATCTATATTAAGTATGGACCTTCAGTTCCGGAACTAAGCAGTGGACAACAAGTGCGTTGATGTCACCAAACTTGTGATCTTGTGATTGGCTGGGAGACAGCAGGTATATTGTGGTTGGCTGGGTATTAGCTGGTATGTTTTGGTTTGCTGGGTTACAGCGGGTATGTTGTTATTGGCTGGGTGACAGCTGGTATCTTGTGGTTGGCTGGGTAATAGCAGTATCTTGATGTTGGCTGGGTGTTAGCTGGTATGTTTTTGTTGATTGGGTTGCAGCGGGTATGTTGTGGTTGGCTGGGTGTTAGCTGGTATCTTGTGGTTGGCTGGGTGACAGCGGATATCTTGTGATTGGCTAGGTAATAGGGGATATCTTGTGATTGGCTGGGTAATAGTGGGTATCTTGTGGCTGGCGTATGTTGTTATTGGCTGGGAGACAGTGGGTATCTTGTGATTGGCTGGGAGACAGCCGGTGTCTTGTGATTGGCTGGGAGACAGCGGGTATCTTGTGGTTGGCTGGGTGTTAGCTGGTATGTTGTGTTTAACTGGGTGAAAGCGGATATCTTGTGATTGGCTGGGTAATAGTGGGTATCTTTTGGTTGGCTGGGTGTTAGCTGGTATGTTGTGGTTGGCTGGGTGACAGCGGGTATCTTGTGATTGGCTGGGAGACAGTGGGTATTCCTTAATTGGCTGGGTAATAGTGGGTATCTTGTTGTTGGCTGGGTGTTAGCTGGTATGTTGTTGTGGTTGGCTGGGTGACAGCGGGTATCTTGTGTTTGGCTGGGTGACAGCGGGTATCTTGTGTTTGGCTGGGTGACAGCAGGTATCTTGTGATTGACAGGGAAACAGTGGGTATCTTATGATTGGCTGGGAAACAGTGAGTATCTTGTGGTTGGCTGAGTGACAGCAGGTATCTTGTGATTGGCTGGGTAATAGTGGGTATCTTGTAGTTGAATGGGTGTTAGCTGGTATCTTGTGGTTGGCAGGGTGACAGTGGGTATCTTGTGGTAGGCTGGGTGACAGCCGGTGTCTTGTGATTGGCTGGGAGACAGTGGGTATCTTGTGGTTGGCTGGGTGTTAGCTGGTATGTTGTTTTTGACTGGGTGACAGAGGGTATCTTGTTATTGGCTGGGAGACAGTGGGTATCTTGTGATTGGCTGGGTAATAGTGGGTATCTTGTGGTTGGCTGGGTGTTAGCTGGTATGTTGTGGTTGGCTGGGTGACAGCAGGTATCTTGTGATTGACAGGGAAACAGCGGGTGTCTTATGATTGGCTGGGAGACAGCGAGTATCTTGTGGTTGGCTGAGTGATAGCAGGTATCTTGTGATTGGCTGGGTAATAGTGGGTATCTTGTGGTTGACTTTGTGTTAGCTGGTATCTTGTGGTTTCTCAGGATGACAGTGGGTATCCTGTGATTGGCTGGGAGACAGCGGGTATCTTATGATTGGCTGGGAGACAGCGAGTATCTTGTGGTTGGCTGGGTGACAGCAGATATCTTGTGATTGGCTGGGTAATCGTGGGTATCTTGTGATTGGCTGGGTGTTAGCTGGTATCTTGGGGTTGGCTGGGTGACAGCTCATTTGCCCCTCTTTCCGGTTTGATGTATAGACCCTTATAAAGAAGCGTACTATACATCCAATCACTAAATCATTGAATTCACTAATTTAAAAAGTCAACATTAAGAACACTAGTGGTAAAAAAAAAGAAAAACCTTGCAGGCTACAACAATCATTTTTTGCATATCAGCACTTCCTGGTCCACATAATTGGTGCATCACAAGAATGTGTCCTTTGTCTACTGTATATACTTTACACTGAAAGGTGTTCCTCTTTCTCATCTTAGAAAGTTGGCAGGTTTGCCATGAAAGAGGAAAACAGAAATGGTGTCCACAGTGGACTTGTAGCTGCTATGGGCATCCTCAGATATATCTCAGAGTATACAACTCATCCTTTAGTTTAGAGGTCCCCAACCCCCAGGCCCTGGACTGGCACCGGTCCGTGGCCTGTTAGGAACTGGGCCACACAGCAGGAGGTGAGTGGCGGGCAAGCGAGCAAAGCTTCATCTGTATTTATAGCCAATCCCCATTGCTCGCATTACAGCCTGAGCTCTGATTCCTGTCAGATCCATGGCAGCATTAGATTCTCGTAGGAGAGCGAATCTAACTGTAAACTGCGCATGCTAGGGATTTAGATTTTGCGCTCCTTATGGGAATCTAATGCTTGATGATCTGAGGTGGAGCTGAGGCGTTGATGAAAGTGTTGGGGGAGCAGCTGCAAATACACATTATCGTTTGTGAATAAGTCAGGTGAATCGGCTTAGCCTGTGCTAGAAGAGGATCAACTGCTTCAGTTCGGAAATGATGGTGGCCTTAAAAGTATGTCTGAGACAATTTCAAATCTCCATATGTTCTGTATTAAGGTCAAGGTGGAATATCCTGAGATTGCCAGTCAGCAACATGGGTACAGGAACAAGCCAAGTCTGAATATGGAAGTACACAGGATCAAGTCACAGGCAGAAGGAACTGACGCCCACTCAGCAATGATTCAGAACCCTGTATGGCTTTAAATAGGCCACTGGGCGCCAAACATGCTTGCTCACGTTCATGGCCTTAAAAAAACATGGGAGCTAGAAACTTGCATGCATCTTACATACTAAGGAGGAGAACAGCTAAGGGAGAAGGATCTGGGTGTTCTGGTAGATCGTAGACCTAATAATAGCATGCAATGCCAAGCTGCAGTTTCCAAAGCGAACAAAGTCCTTTCTTGTATTAGGAGAGGTATGGGCAGCAGAGAGAGAGACATAATTTTGCCCCCCCTGTACAAATCATTAGTAAGACTGGAATATGCAATTCAGTTTTGGGCAGCGGTTCTTAAAAGGGATATCGGGAAACTGGAGAAAGTGCAGAGAAGGGCAACCAAACTGATAAGAGACATGGAGGAGCTCAGCTATGAGGAAAGATTAGAGGAACTGAATTTATTCTCTCTTGAGAAGAGGAGATTAAGGGGGTACGTGGTCACCATCTACAAATCCATATATGGTCCATATAGTGAACTTGGTGTTGAGTTATTCACTTTAAGGTCATCACAGAGGACAAGGGGGCACTCTTTATGTCTGGAGGAAAAGAGATTTTATCTCCAAATACGAAAAGACTTGTTCACAGTAAGAGCTGTGAAAATGTGGAATAGACTCCCTCCAGAGGTGGATCTGGCCAGCTCAGTAGATTGTTTTAAGAAAGGCCTGGATTCTTTCCTAAATGTACATAGTATAACTAGATACTAACATTTATACGTAAATTTGATCCAGGGGACATCAGTTTGTCTCTTGGGGGACCAGGAAGGATTTTTTTCCCCTGCTGGAGCAAATTGGGTCATGCTTTATTGGGGTTTTTTTTGCCTTCCTCTGGATCAATTGTGGGTATAGGATTGTATCATTTTTTTTCCCCTTGTATTGGTTGAACTGGATGGACTTGTGTCTTTTTTTCAACTAGACTAACTATGTAACTATGAGCATGTGCAGCACGCTAATGCTCATGCGCACATGCTCATATAGATGCTTGCAGAGCCCTAATTCTGTGCACAGTTCTATGGATCGTTTTGCGTGCCTTGCCCATTCCTTTGGGCATGGGCTTGAGCATGGTTTTTCTGACACAACCCCCCCCCCATCACCCAGAACACCCAAATTCTTCTCCAGCGTTGACTCCCTCAGTTGTACTCCCCCTAGTATGTAAAATGCGTGCATGTTTCTAGCTCCCATGTTTTTTTAAGGCCCAATAACGTAAATGAATAAAGCAAAGCAGTTTCATTTTATTAAAAGAAAGCAGTGATTGCCCCATATCACTCTTGATTACAATAAAGCAAATGGTGGTGGGCTGTGTTCATCTGGTGGGACAGGATGTGTGTTGACATCAGTAATAACTTCCCAGAAAGCTTCTGTCACTTACCATGAGATCTGTCATAGAGATGAAGATCACAGCTGAACAACTTAATGTTTCACATGCTTAACTTGACAGACAGTAACTGAATATCATTATTTATTTTGCATTAAGGACCGAGTTCATTTAAATAGCACACGAAAAACACTTATTTACAGTGAGTTACATATAGTTACATAGTAGGTGATGTTGAAAAAAGACACAAGTCCATCAAGTCCATCCTATGTGTGTGATTATATGTAAGTATTACATTATATATCCCTGTATGTTGCGGTCATTCAGGTGCTTATCTAATAGTTTTTTGAAACTATCGATGCCCCCCCGCTGAGACCATCGCCTGTGGAAGGGAATTCCCCATCCTTGCCGCTCTTACAGTAAAGAACCCTCTACATAGTTTAAGGTTAAACCTCTTTTCTTCTAATTTTAATGAGTGGCCACGTGTCTTGTTAAACTCCCTTCCAGGAAAAAGTGTTATACCTATTGTGGGGTCACCAGTACGGTATTTGTATATTGAAATCATATCCCCTCTCAAGCGTCTCTTCTCCAAAAAGAATAAGTTCAGAGCTCGCAACCTTTCCTCATAACTAATGTCCTCCAGACCCTTTATTAGCTTTGTTGCCCTTCTTTGTACTCGCTCCATTTCCAGTACATCCTTCCTGAGGACTGGTGCCCAGAACTGGACAGCATACTCCAGGTGCGGCCGGACCAGAGTCTTGTAGAGCGGGAGAATTATCATTTTATCTCTGGAGTTGATCCCCTTTTTAATGCATGCCAATATTCTGTTTGCTTTGTTAGCAGCAGCTTGGCATTGCATGCCATTGCTGAGCCTATCATCTACTAGGACCTCCAGGACCTTTTTCATCCTAGATTCCCCCAGAGGTTCTCCCCCCAGTGTATAGATTGCATTCATATTTTTGCCACCCAAATGCATTATTTTACATTTTTCTACATTAAACCTCATTTGCCATGTAGTTGCCCACCCTATTAATTGTTCAGATCTTTTTGCAAGGTTTCCACATCCTGCGGAGAAGTTATTGCCCTGCTTAGCTTAGTATTGTCCGTAAATATAGATACTGAACTGTTTACCCCATCCTCCAGGTCATTTATGAACAAATTAAACAGGATTGTTCCCAGCACAGAACCCTGGGGGACCCCCACTACCCATCCCTGACCATTCCGAGTATTCCCTATTTATCACCACCCTCTGAACTCGCCCTTGTAGCCAGTTTTAAATCCATGTACTCACCCTATGGTCCATGCCAACGAGCCCTATTGTGGACAGTAAACGTTTATGGGGAACTGTGTCAATTGCTTTTGCAAAATCCAGATACACCACGTCTACGGGCCTTCCTTTATCAAGATGGCAACTCTCCTCCTCATAGAAGGTTAATAGAATAGGTTTGGCAAGAACAATTCTTCATGAATCCATGCTGATTACTGCTAATGATACCGTTCTCATGACTAAAATCTTGTATATAGTCCCTTATCATCCCCTCCAAGAGCTTGCATACTATTGATGTTAGGCTAACTGGTCTGTAATTCCCAGGGATGCATTTTGGGCCCTTTTTAAATATTGGTGCTACATTGGCTTTTCTCCAATCCGCTGGTACCTTTCCAGTCAGTAGACTGTCAGTAAAACCTAGAAACAATGGTCTGGCAATTGCTTGACTGAGTTCCCTAAATACCCTCAGATGCAAGCCACCTGGTCCCGGTGATTTATCAATGTTAAGTTTCCCAAGACTAATTTTAATTCTGTTCTCTGTTAACCATGGAGGTGCTTCCTGTAATGTGTCATAAGGATAAACACTGCAGTTTTGGTTACTGAAGCCCCCCGATTCCCTTGTGAAGACTGAGGAGCAGAATAGTTTCAATACCTTCGCCATCTCCCCATCCTTTGTAACCAGATGTCCTTCCTCATTCTTTATGGGGCCAATATGGTCTGTCCTCCCTTTTTTACTGTTTACATACTTAAAGAATTTCTTGGGATTTTTTTGCTCTCCTCCACTATGTGTCTTTAGTGTTCTATCTTAGCCGCCCTAATTGCACCCTTACATTTCTTGTTGCATTCTTTATAAAGTCTCAAGTAGGGGCCAGCTCCTCAACCAAGCCCAGCAAGCAGACTCGAATGGAGGGGGAAAGGTTCTGTCCGGAGACCCATTGTATAACCGAACCACATCCTCCCAGTATTGTGCAATGGTTGGGCAAGACCAAAAAAATGTGAATGAAATCACCTCTAGAGTGAGAGCATCTCCAACAGTCTGGAGGTGCGTTTGGAGCCATTTTGTGTACCCTGTGTGGCATATAATATGCTCCATGTACAATTTGAAATTGGATAAGGCGGTCTCTGAGGGAGACAAGTTGTCTAAATACGAAATCCCACATATTCGACCAGTTGTCCCCATCAAGATCTGGTATATCTACCAACCATTTATTCCATAGAGCTTACAATTCATTGAGTGCAACATAGCAGAGGTGGTTGTAGAGGAATGACATAGGTTTCGATGAGCAGTCAGTTTGCACAGTCTCCTCGAGAGTTGACATAGAGTGTTGCACTGAAGGGTCAGAACATTGGCTACTAAAGTCATGGGATAATTGCCAATATCTAAAATAGTAGGAGGATGGAACATTATATCTCAAACAGATAGAAGGAAATTAAAGCAGTTTACCTTGCTCCACAATGTGCGACAATGTTTTTATTTGTAATTTGGTCCAGGAATGGGGATCCGGGAGAGAATATAAGTGGGGTAAGGGAACTCCATCATTAGTGTTACTTCTTCCAGTGTGATTTTAAGCACAGGTCTTGTCAGCAGCTGGTCTGTGCTTGTAATCACGTTGAAGAAATACCATTAAAAGGAGCAGTTCCCTTTTTGTTAATGTACATTGTTTTCAATCCCAAGCTCTGATGAAGGTAACATTTTTGGACCCATGAAGCGTGTTGGCTACTCTTTTGATTGTCTCCGAGGCCTTTATTGGGAAAAAAGTTATATCTGGGCCTTTTAGCTGCCCGTCCCAGGTCCAGATCACCTATATCAGATATTGCAAACCTTGGCACCCCAGATGTTTTAGAACTACATTTCCCATGATGCTAATGCCGGCTGCAGTGTAGGTGAGCATCATGGGAAATGTAGTTCCAAAACATCTGGGGTGCCAAGGTTCGCCATCACTGACCGATATCAACATTAATACCTTAAACAAGATAGCAATACCAATAAAAAATTTTACAGGTTGCTATTTTTCAATTTACCTAGCTAGGCAATTATAAGCTTAACATAGGTTTTTTTTTTGTTAATCTTTATTTATGTTTTACGTACATACAGGAAAAAGAAAAATACAGTACAGAACAATGAACGCATAGCCTGAATGTAAAAATACACATAAACGTAGTGTTTTCTGATACATGCGTACAAAATAAGGGCATTTTATGGAGCAAGAAAAGGAGCTCAGAGGATACAGGCAATGGGACGTCTGACATAGAGCAGGACCTGCGCTTCAGCATAAATCTATCTTGCACAGGACTTAGCATTTCCTCCAATTCCCCTCCCACCTTGGGGAAATCAGTTGGATAAACTGTTACAGGTGGTGTCCATATACTGATCTCGAGACCTTACCCAGTGGTAATATCCAGTATATATAAATTCCACAAGCTGCCATTTATCTGGATTCAGGCTCCTCAATATAGGCTTTTTTTACCATCCTCTGAACTCCTTTTCTTGCTCCACCTTGCTATTTTTTTGTTCCATGATGGTGCAATGCAGTACAGATTGGGCCCCTCTGTGTTTAATGGATGCTCCCCCCCCCCTTTTTTCATCATGTACCAATAGGATCCCCTGAAAAAGCTAAAGGCGAAACGCGTAGCGATCCATTGGCATTGAAATTTCGTATGCTTGGCCTTTAGCCAGAAGGGATCTTCCAGGACTAGCTGGCTTACCAGTCTCTAGGCCACCCGATTTCCCTGTTTCAGCTTCCTTATCTGTTCTCTTGCATGAGACTGAGAGTGAGAGAGTGTACTTTTTCAGACCTGTTCTTGTATTTATTTTTTTCTTACTACCATGTGTGTTTTTAATGTGATTTAACCACTTCAGCCCCGGAAGGATTTACCCCCTTCCTGACCAGAGCACTTTTTTGTGATACGGCACTGCGTCGCTTTAACGGACAATTGCGCGGTCGTGCGACGTTGCACCCAAACAAAAGTGACGTCCTTTTTCCCCCACAAATAGAGCTTTTCTTTTGGTGGTATTTGATCACCTCTGCGGTTTTTATTTTTTGCGCTATAAACAAAAAAAGAGCGATAATTTTGAAAAAAAAAAAAAAAAGCAATATTTTTTATTTTTGCTATAATAAATGTCCCCAAAAAATATATAAAAAAACTTTTTTTTTCTCAGTTTAGGCCGATATGTATTCTTCTAAATATTTTTGGTACAAAAAAAAATCACAATAAGCGTATATTGTATTGGATTGCGCAAAAGTTATAGGGTCTACAAAATAGGGGATAGATTTATAGCATTTTTATTATTAATTTTTTTTATTAGTAACAGAGGCGATCTGCGATTTTTATCGTGACTGTGACATTATGGCGGACACATCGGACATTTTTGACACCATTTTGGGACCATTGTCATTTATACAGCGATCAGTGCTATAAAAATGCACTGATTACTGTGTAAATGACAATGGCAGGGAAGGGGGTTAAACACTATGGGGCGATCAAGGGGTTAAGTGTGTCCTAGGGAGGTGTTCTAACTGTGGGGGGGAGGGGCTTCCACTGACATGACAGCAATCACCGCTCCCGATGACAGAGAATAGTAGATCCCTGTCATATCACTAGGCAGAATGGGGAAATGCCTTGTTTACAAAGGCATCTCCCCGTCACGATCGCGGGCCCCCCAGCGGACATCGAGTCCGTGGGACCCGCGGGCACGGTCACAGAGCACGCGGCACGCCCACAATGCCGCGATTTAAAAGGGATGCACCTGTACGCCCATTTGCCCAGCCGTGCCATTGTGCCGACGTACATCGTCGTGCGCTGGTCAGCTAGTGGTTAAATAAATGATATATTTTTACCATAGTACAAATAGGGTGAAATGTGCAGCGCTTATGTGATCATATAAACCATGACAAATAATATTAGTACAGAAAACTTGAATAATAAATGATGTGCTCAAAAATACTCCAAGCAGTCCTCTATTATGACATGTGATGTCTATAAACAGAGTAACTGGACGTGTGATGTCCAAAAAAGAAAAAAGTCAGTGACAAGCTTCAGTCATGTGTGATGATAATCCTCAACCACATGTGGATATAATATAGTGACAGTCTTTAACTTCAAATAAGTATGATGTAATAACAGTTAATAGTGGGTCCACCACCAAAGACACCAGAAGCTGCTTACCAGAGGGATTGAACTCAAATAGGTGTACACCTAGTGAGTCAATCAAGCTTTGTGGTATAATATACCAAGGGGATCAGATGCTCTATCCAGATATGACCTCCAGATGGACCTCCGAACAAGTGTAAGGTATGGATGGACTCAGTAGATATAGGCAGTCAGCCCCATAATTAAAAGAAAGAGGAAGGCATATAGTGTAACTCCGTATGGAAATTTTAATACATAAAAAGCAAAGAAAATACACTCACGTGTTAAGCAGTAAAATCAAGCGCTTGTATAAAAGAAGACAGTGGTCTCAGCATATCCTTCCGACGCGTTTCGACTTAGAAGTCATCATCTGGGGTGAAACGCGTCGGAAGGATATGCTGAGACCACTGTCTTCTTTTATACAAGCGCTTGATTTTACTGCTTAACACGTGAGTGTATTTTCTTTGCTTTTTATGTATTAAAATTTCCATACGGAGTTACACTATATGCCTTCCTCTTTCTTTTAATTATGGGGCTGACTGCCTATATCTACTGAGTCCATCCATACCTTACACTTGTTCGGAGGTCCATCTGGAGGTCATATCTGGATAGAGCATCTGATCCCCTTGGTATATTATACCACAAAGCTTGATTGACTCACTAGGTGTACACCTATTTGAGTTCAATCCCTCTGGTAAGCAGCTTCTGGTGTCTTTGGTGGTGGACCCACTATTAACTGTTATTACATCATACTTATTTGAAGTTAAAGACTGTCACTATATTATATCCACATGTGGTTGAGGATTATCATCACACATGACTGAAGCTTGTCACTGACTTTTTTCTTTTTTGGACATCACACGTCCAGTTACTCTGTTTATAGACATCACATGTCATAATAGAGGACTGCTTGGAGTATTTTTGAGCACATCATTTATTATTCAAGTTTTCTGTACTAATATTATTTGTCATGGTTTATATGATCACATAAGCGCTGCACATTTCACCCTATTTGTCATTTTTGCAACTTTATCCACTGCTGTGCTGGCTGCTTTAGTTTTTTTTTTTTTTTTTTGAGACAGCGCGGTATATATTTGTTTATAACCATAGTACAAGACCATTCCTTTTTCCTATTTGGGATCATAGTGGCAACCTTTAAAGTCCGTTTTCCTCTTTTTTCTTCTTTTTTTTCTGTTTTTGCTCAATCATTATTGGATGTGGTGCCACGCGCTGCAATATATGTCTCAAACCTCTTTCGTTCTTTATGGGACCACCAGTGTAGTCATAGGCAGGGGCATCGCTAGGGGGTGGCTTTTGGGGCTATAGCCCCGAATCTGGAGCCAATAGCCCCGAGTCTCTGCAGGGGTCCCCAAGGGGAGGGGAGGCTCTCTGGGGACCCTGATGCAAGGGGTAGGCTCTCTGAGGACCCTAATGTAATGGGAGCTCTCTGGGAACCCTGATGTAAGTGGGGGGCCCTCTGGGTACCCTGACGTAAGGGGGAGGCTCTCTGAGGACTCTGATGTAAGGAGGAGGCTCCCTGGGGAACCTGATATAAGGAGGCTCTCTGGGGACCCTGATGTAAGGGGGCTCTCTGGGGACCCTGATGTAAGTGGGGGGCTCTCTGGGGATATATATACACACACACACACGTATATTACTGTATATACATGTGTATGCTCGCCCAAGCGTATGACTTTCTTTACTACGCTGCTATGGGCTCTAGCCCCAGATCTTTTGTAGACCTAGCAACGCCCCTGGTCATAGGTATCACTCTTTGACCATGTATATGGTACAGTAGGAATATATGCTATTGTGGGTCACCCATGTTTTTCTCCATGTGCATCCGAATGTAGTCAAATGCTTTCCATGTTTATCGTTGGGATGTGGAAATGCTCCTACAAGTTCAGCTAGATGCATCTCTTTATAATTTTAAGCCTAAAACTTTTTGTAACACACCATTTTAGAGGTTTCTGAGCTAGAAATACAAAATAGAGTCTATTCCGGTGACCGGTATACCTCTCTTAGGCTACACCTTGTTTTGCTTTCACTGTGCTCTCATCATGAGTTCCTCTAGGGATCGATCTCTGTGATTGTCATAAACTAAGAGAACTTCCTTGATGTCTTCCTGCTGAAATCCCATGTCATGGAACTGAAGTAAGAGGCGGAGGTATTCAGCAGCCTGCGGAAGACACAAATCAGACATTTGTAAGGTTTTTGTGGCAGCTTACATCCATCTGTATTACTGACCTAAAAGATCTTTCATGACTATTGGTAAGACAGATGCAAGCTGGCCTCATACCTTTGCACATACCCTACTATTATGTTTACCATCTCAAATAACCAGACCCGTTTGGAGTAAACTTGGCCGTACCGGCCATTTTATTAACAATAAACCATAAACATATTATTTGCAAACAATACTTTTTCAGATCAATCGTAACCATGTTGTAGATCTTTGAAGGCACTGAAAAGACCCCAAATTTATATCGTATCAGTGTGACACACCAGGTCCCCGGTTGCAGCAGGCCGACTCGGGGACAATACCAACTCTTCAACTTCCAACGCTGATACCCATATCCAAATACCCAGTTAAACCTCAGTTAACTGGCATCTTCCCGAGGATCCCATACCAAGATGGTTCCCCACTATGCCATACTGGTCTTCATTTTAGAAGACCTCCAAAGATCTCAACCGCCATAACTTACAACAATAAATGCCAAATGTTCCAAATATAATAATACAGACAACAGGGCGGGAGGGTGTGAGCTGTTTCTTCGTCCGGTGACCTCCAACTGACCACCGGGCACTGGACCCTCCCTAACTATGCTGCATACTATTCTGGCCACCCCCTCTATGCTGACCAACTCAAAACACCCATTGAACCCTTAATTGGCAAGCTGGTCCTGCTACTCTGTCCTGCACCTATTCCTGCGTCTTTTGCTACGGGCTTCTCTTTGTTGAGTGGAGCCATGTGCAGAAAGCTACAAAGTTGTCCAATTTATTTCCAAGACTTTCAGGATAGGCTGGAGTTCTGTTCTACAAGTTAGCCAACTAATAAAAAAACTGCCGCAGGAACCGGTGTTGTTCACAGTTGCTGGTGAGCATTTAACATTCGTCCACACTTGTGCGATTTGTTGCACGTTTGCTGAAGCGCAACAACACCGCGCAATAAGCCATTTCTTATTCTGTTCTATGGGGCCCGTTCACACTTATGCGCTTGTCTGCAGTACAATTTTGGAAGAGCTGCAGGCACTACTTTAAGTGCAGGATGGGCCCATAGATGTAGCACCCTATTCCGCAGCTGAATAATCATACAGCCCTGGCCAATCCCTGGGGGAGAGGTGCCCAGATGGTGACTGGGAGTCTGTATAAATACTCAAACTTGGAGCAGCCTGGTCTTTTTCCCTGAGGAGATCACAGCCTAGGGGCGCTGTTAGCCTCCTGGGCCATTCTGCCATGTGCCTGCTGGTTATCGAGGCATCTGTTGGGCTACCTGGAGGCCTGTTTTGCTGAGAGATGCTGAAGCTGACTGAGGGGCTGTTGTCTGAGAATCTAGTTTGGTACCACGGGGTGAAAGTGTCTGGAAGGAGGCGACCAATAATCCAAGGACATTAGTGAGTACAGACTGGTGAGAGAGATCCTAGAGACTGTGTGCAGTTGCCATCCCTCTTAGGCAGGCCATTGACGGTGGGAATTTCTTTATTGCAACCACGAGTTGCAGGAAAGAAAATCGACACGACTCCCCCATCAACACAGACAGTGCTGACAGGGGAATCCCTCCTGCCGGTGACATTGTATTCTCCTGGTGGGGATGGGGGTGGGGGGCGGCCACCCCTGCCGGGAGAAGACAGCGATTATTGCTAGTGGCTATAGCAGCCGCTAGCGATAATCGCAAGTGAAATCGGCAGTCTGGTTGGACGCAAGTTGATCGATCGATCAATTTTTGTACATTCAATCTGCCCATACATGGTTCGAACCGTCTATGGCCGGCCTTATGCTAGACCGGGTTTAACCACTTCAGCCCAGGAAGGATTTACCCCCTTCCTGACCAGAGCACTTTTTGCGATTCGGCGATGCGTCACTTTAACTGACAATTGCGCGGTCGTGCAACGTTGTACCCAAACAAAATTGACGTCCTTTTTTCCCCACAAATAGAGGTTTCTTTTTGAGGTATTTGATCACCTCTGCGGTTTTTATTTTTTGTGCTATAAACAAAAAAAGAGCGCCAATTTTGAAAAAAAAAAGCAAGATTTTTTACTTTTTGCTATAATAAATATCCCCAAAAAATATATAAAAAAACAAATTTCTTCATCAGTTTAGGCCGATATGTATTCTTCTACATATTTTTGGTAAAAAAAAAAAAATCGCAATAAACGTATATTGATTGGTTTACGCAAAAGTTATAGCGTCTACAAAATAGGGGATAGTTTTATGGCATTTTTATTGTTTTTTTTTATTATAAATGGCGGCGATCTGCGATTTTTATCATGACTGCGACATTATGGCGGACACATCGGACACTTTTGACACCATTTTGGGACCATTGTTATTTATACAGCGATCGGTGCTATAAAAATGCACTGATTACTGTGTAAATGACACTGGCAGGGAAGGGGTTAAACATTAGGGGGCGATCAAGGGGTTAAGTGTGTCCTAGGGAGTGATTCTAACTGTGGGGGGGTGGGCTACCACTGACATGACAGCGATCACTGCTCCCGATCACAGGAAGCAGTAGATCTCTGCCATGTCACTAGGCAGAAAGTGGGAAATACATTGTTTACATAGGCATCTCCCCGTTCTTCCGCTTCGTGACACGATCGTGGGCACCCGGCGGACATCGAGTCCATGGGACCCGCGGGCACTGAGCATACGGCGGGCGCGCGTGCCCACAATGCCGCAATTTAAAGGGACGTACCTGTAAGCCCATTTGCCCAGCCGTGCCATTGTGTCGACTTACATCGCTGTGCGTTGGTCGGCTAGTGATTAAAGGTGACGTTGTGTCCCATGTCCTGAAGAGCTCAGTCTATTTAATTCTTGGTGACAGGACTTTGCTCAGATGTCCAAATAGGAAGATTAATCTCCTTAAGTTGCTACTGCGGGGTTCAGCCCATCCTTTACTTGTGCAAGGACTTGGCTAAAGTTCAGTGGTAGGGCATTGGAGTATCCTACCATTACCCACTACCTATCCAAGTTCTTATTAAAGCATCAGAAAAAGGTTTGCCTTTAGTTCTACTTTAACCACTTGCCGACCAGCCGCCGTCATTATACTGCGGCAGGTTGGCACGGCTGAGTGAATCGCCGTAGGTGTACGTCGGCCGCTTTAAGAGCGATAGGAGCGATGCGTGTGGCCGGCGGCCGTGATGTCCGCCGGCCACCCGCGAACGCTCCTCAGAGAGCCAGAAGGATCTGTGTATGTAAACAGACAGATCCCCGTTCTGACAGGGGAGTAGAGAGAGATCTGCTGTTCCTAGTGATCAGGAACAGCGATCTCTCTCTCCTCCTCCAGTCAGCCCCCTCCCCCCCCACAGTTAGAAACACCTCCCTAGGGAACACTTAACCCCTTGATCGCCCCCCTAGTGTTAACCCCTTCCCTGCCAGTGATATTTATACAGTAATCAATGGCTATTTTTAGCTCTGTATAAAATGTCACTGGTCCCAAAAAAGTGTCAAAAATGTCAGATCTGTCCGCCGCATTGCAGTCCCGCTAAAAATCGCTGATCGCCGCCATTACTAGTAAAAAACAAATAAATAATAAAAATGCCATAAATCTATCCCCTATTTTGTAGACGCTATAACAATCAATATACGCCTATTGCAATGTTTTAAATATTTTTTTAACTTTTTAAAAAATATGTAGAAGAATACATATTGGCCTAAACTGATGAAGAAATTTTTTTTTTTGGATATTTATTATGGCAAAAGGTAAAAAATATTGTTTTTTTCTTTCAAAATTGTCACTCTTTTTTTTGTTTATAGCGCAAAAAAATTAAAATACCACCAAAAGAAAGCTCTATTTGTGGGAAAAAAAGGACCTCAATTTTGTTTGGGTACAGCGTCGCACGACCGCGCAACTGTCAGTTAAAGCGACGCAGTGCCGTATCACAAAAAATGGCCTGGTCATTAAGGGGGCAAATCCTTCTGGTCCTTAAAGTGAAATAAAAAAAAATAAAAAAAATAACAAACATATCATACTTATCTCCACTGTGCAGCTCGTTTTGCACAGAGTGTCCCCGAACCTCCTCTTCTGGGGTTCCCCGGCGGATCTCGCAGCTCCTCTCCACATCTAATAACCCCCTCAGAGAAGCGCTTCCCCGAGGGGGTTACCTTGCGGGCCCGCTCCCGAATCCAGCATTTGCTTCCATAGAGGCCGAATGCAGAACTCGGCCCCGCCTCCCCCGGCGCTCGCATAATTGGGTTTGATTGACAGCAGCGGGAGCCAATGGCTGCGCTGCTATCAATCTATCCAATCAGCAGCCGAGAACCCCGGGCAGAGAGACAGCGTGTCCCCGCCAGGTCAAGTTCCAGGGCTCAAGTAAGTAAAATAGGATGCATTAAGGTGAAAAACATGAGAAAAACATGAAGGTTGCTTAACCACTTAAAGGGGTTGTGAGGTTTACAACCCCTTTAAGTGGTTAAACAGGGAAATAAAATATTGGCCAGATTACGGTTGAAATAATTAGCCAGGATTAGAACAAAAAGGATATTTTTATGCATACAGTTATAAAATGTAACAATTATATGTCATATTTATCTCTTTATAAAGGAGAGTAGAGTTTTCCCTTACATTGTACCTTAAAAACAAGCAGAAAAAAAAAAAAAAGCAAACAGTGTGCACTCCGAGTATCCCGCTGTTCCATATTCCCAGCTTTTTCCATCTTAAGACATTAAACATTCAGATTGAAGCCGTGCCTCATATTTGAACGCGGCCCAAGTTACCCCCACCGCCCCTACCGCCCCCCCCCCTGCACACTATTTTAAGGCACCCTGCTAAAAGCTCTGTCTGGAAGGATTTCGCTCCAGAGAGATTATCTGCTTTGTTGTGTAACTTATTAAATCAAGATGAGGACTAGACAGTTAACTCTTTTAAGTGCTACATGGTTATACTGACTACAAAACTAAAACCAGACCTCGCTGGGGTGCAAATAATGGCACATACTGGTTAAAAAAAAGACTGTCAGTCACACACACAGAGGAGCGCTAAGATGGTGCAAGTACCATTAAAATAGAACTATAGGCTAAAACTTTTTTACATTTTGCATAGAGTAAGGGAGGGTTATAACCCCTGTCAGATTTTTTTTTTTTTGCCATCTGTGTCCCATTGTGGAGATTTCCCTTCACTTCCTGTGCCATAGCCAAACAGGAAGTGAGAGATAATCCCTACAAATAGAGGGAATTCCTTGGGGACCCCCAGATAACCAAGACTAGTGTCCCCATTGGAAGATTCCCCCTCTATTACTTTTCTGGGGACAACTCAAAATTTGGGATTTTCTTTTACATTCAGTTTTAACCACTTGCCGACCACACGCCGCAGATGCATAGCTCCCAACTGTCCCTGATTTGGAGCAATGTCCCTCTGTCCCTCATTCCTCCTCATTTGTTCCTCATTTTGCTCTGATCCATATAGTTGTATATAAAATGCATTTATTTTATCTTTCAAAAAGTGTTTCCCAGTGCTAAACCTTTCATCCAAATTCTAAATTGCTGCATTTGTAGATTTTAAAAAGCCAATATAAAGGAATAGTAGTGGTAAAAAAAAAAAAAGCCCTTGTGTATTTAGTTAACCGTTTGTTTTTTTTAGCTAATTCTCCTTTAAGGGGGTGTGGCAGGGGGTGTGTCCAATGCCAAAATACATTTGCTAGTAGGTGTCCCTCATTCCCATCTCAAAATGTTGGGAGGTATGCAGATGTACTGCGACAAGGTGGCTCGGCTGCGCAAATCGCCGTACCGGTACGACGATTCGTGCACTAGCTTTCTTGGGGTTGCGCGCACACTCTGATTGGCCAGCGGGGGAGCCAGTCAGTGGGGTCCGGCAGACTCGATGTCCGCCAGCCACCCACGATCGTTCCCAGCAGAGACAGAACGGGGATCTGCCGAAGTCAATGCCGTCTTTAAGGCAGGGCAAAAGGGGCAGCTGCCCTAGGCCCTGTCATTGTTGTGGGGCCCAAAGCAGTTGCCTCATACTTGCCAACTACCACAGTTTAAATTCCCTTGTCCCTTGAAGTTTTAGTCCTGTGCTGTGTCCAGATATCTCAGTGTGAAGTGCTGCTACTAATGCTGTCCAGCTCTGCCCTATTGTGTACAGATGACCCACCTGCAAACCCTGTGTTTACATGTAAATAACCATCATTCATATGTAAATAGCGGCAGCATTTTATTGTAAATAACTGAGGCTGGCGGCATTGATATGTAAATAAAGGCGGCATTCATATGTATATCATGTCCCTCTGCAGTGAGAAGATGATGTGCTGTAACCTCTAGCAACCAATCAGTGAGCAGTATTACTGTACAGTAATCTTTAGCAACCAATCAACAAGCAGAAATCATGTGCTGTAACCTCTAGCAACCAGTTAGTTATAATGATATGCTGTAACCTCTGGCAACCCATCACAATCGCTGCCTGATCTGATACAGTAAACTGATTTTAAGTCTAGCTGATATTTTTTTGTATGTCTCAGAGCAGGTGGAGAGCAAAATTGCATGGGGGGGGGCCCAAGAAAATTTTTGCCCAGGGTCCAATCAATATCAACGATGGCCCTGGCCGAAGTAAACAAGGCAGATCTCCGTTCTCTCAGGGGATGACACTAAGACGGATCTGTGTGTTTCCCCAGGCAGCCCATCCCCCATACAGTTATAAAACACAAACAGGGAACATATTTAACTCCTTGATCTCCCCTGATGGTAAACCCCTTCCCTGCCAGTGTCATTAGTACAGTGACAGTGCATATTTTTTAGCACTGATCACTGTAATAGTGTCACTGGTTCCCAAAAAAGTGTCAAAAATGTCAGTTAGGTGTCCGATCTGTCCGCCGCAATGTCGCAGTCCTGCTAAAAAAAAAAAATCACTGATCGCCGTTATTACTAGTAAAAAAATAAATAAATAAAAATGCCATAAATCTATCCCCTATAACTTTTGCGCAAACCAATCAATATATACGCTTACTGGGAATACATAGTAGAATACATATTGGCCTAAACTCATGAATACATTTTTTTATTATTATTTTTTTTTTTTGGGATATGTATTATAGAAGTAAAACATATTGGTTCTTTTTTTTTCCAAAATTGGCAGCCTTTTTTTGCGATTTTTTTTTTTTACCAAAAATATGTAGAAGAATACATATTGGCCTAAACTGATGAAGACATTTTTTTAAATATATATATATATATTTATTATAGCAAAAAGTAAAAAATATTGGGTTTTTTTTTCAACATTGAAGCTCTTTTTTTGTTTATAGCGCAAAAAAAAAAAAAAAAAAAAAAAAAAAACGCAGAGGTAATCAAATACCAACAAAAGAAAGCTCTATTTGTGGGGGGGGAAAAAAGGAAGTCAATTTTGTTTTGGGTACAACGTCGCACGACCACGCAATTGTCAGTTAAAATAACGCAGTGCCGTATCGCAAAAAAAAGGGCCTGGTCATTAAGGGGGTAAATCCTTCCGGGGCTGACGTGGTTAATGATAATGGTAAACAGGACACATAGAGGGTGAATCTCCTTAACAGGGGCGCACACAGCAATAAAAACCCAACAGGTGTTCTAATCCCTCTGCATTCTATCCAAAATTGTAAAAAAAAAAAAAAAAATTTCCTTAAGAGCCCTTGCACACTGGGGCGGTTTGCAGGCGCTATTGCGCTAATAATAGCGCCTGCAAACCGCCCCGAAAGTGCCGCTGCTTTCATTCCAGTGTGAAAGCCCCCGAGGGCTTGCACACTGGAGCGATGCGCTGGCAGGACGGTAATAAAAGTCCTGCCAGCAGCATCTTCGGAGCGGTGAAGGAGCGGTGTGTATACCGCTCCTTTACCGCTCCTGCCCATTGAAATCAATGGGACGGCGCGACTATACAGAGGCGCTTTGCGGTGGTTTTTAACCCTTTCTCGGCCGCTAGCGGGGGGTAAAACCGCCCCGCTAGCGGCCGCATACCGACGGTAAAACGCCGCTATTAATAGCGGCGTTTTACCGCCGACGCCGCCCCCCGCCCCAGTGTGCAAGGGCTCTTAGTTATACTTTAAATTCCCAATAAATCTCTTTCTTATCAGGACTTAAAGGTCTCCATGATTAAGATCAAAGCTTGGAAATCAAAATACATTAGTCTGATTTAGTGCATGACCACTGATCTGCCAGTCTGCAATGTATGAACAGGTATGTGCCAGGTCCCAGTCACTGACAGCTCAGGGTCTCTCTCTCTGCCCGTGTACAAGTGTGCCTGATGATGTCTATCCCTAGAAGATGCCTCCTGACCAAACTCAAATAGGAGTCTCCGTATCCAATACACCTAGGCAGGGCTTTTTTTCAGCGGGAACGCGGGGGGAACGTAGTTCCGGCACCTCCAGCACTGAATGTATGTAATAGCATAGGGTGTGGGGTGTGCTGGAGGGTCGATTGATGTTGGCTGCTAGGGGGATCTATTGTCACTGGTGGGGATCTGATTTTGTGTGAGGGTCTATTGTTGCTGATGGGGGATCTATTGTTGCTGGGGGGTCTTATGTTGCTGGAAGAGATCTACTGTTGAGGGAGAGGTCTATTTTTACTTGCTGCCGGAGGATCTTTTGATGCTGGCTGCTGGGAGATCTGTTGTTGCTGCTGGGGGGGGGGGTCTAATGTTGCTTGGGTGGATATTTTATTACTGGGTGTGATATTTTGTTGTGGGTGGTTCACTGTTGCTGCAGGGAATCTATTGTTGTTGGGGTGGAGTCCATTGTTGCTGGGGGAGTCTATTGGTGTGTGGGGATCTATTGCTGGGATTCTATTGTTGCTGGCTGCAGGGGATCTATTTTACTTCTTTTCTTTTTATCATCAACATGTTCCATACAAATGATTTAGCACCACAAAACGATACATGGTTCTGTATTCTCTAAAAGGGGCAGTACTGGTAGGTGGGTAGGGGGTGGAATCAAGGGACGGTGGTCAGAGGTGGGTAGGGGGCGGAGGCAAGGGGTGACCCAGACGGGGGGAGTTCCTGCACCTATTCTCCGAGAAAAAAAGCCCTGCACCTAGGGCTGCCACCTCATCCCTTTAAACCCGATCACATATTGATTACACAGGTTCTGTGGCTGATTAACCAGTTGCCAACCGCCGCACGACGATGTACGTCGACAGAGCGGCACGGGCAGGCAAAAGGACTTACATGTACGTCCTTGCCTGCCCGCGGGTGGGGGGTCCGATCGGACCCCCCCCCCCCCCCCGGTGCCTGCGGCGGTCGGCAAATCTCCCCCGGCGATCGGTGGTGAGGCCATCCATTCGTGGCCCCCCCCCTCGCGATCGCTCTCAGCCAATGGGATCATTTCCCTGCCTCTGTATTGTACACAGAGGCAGAGGAAATGATGTCATCTCTCCTCGGCTCGGTATTTTCCGTTCCGGGCCGAGGAGAGAAGACTGTAATGTGAGTGCACCAAACACACACACACAGTAGAACATGCCAGGCACACAAAACACCCCGATCCCCCCCCCCCGATCCCCCCTGATCCCCCCCAATCACCCCCCCCGTCACAAACTGACACCAAGCAGGTTTTTTTTTTTTTTTTCTGATTACTGCATTGGTGTCAGTTTGTGACAGTTACAGTGTTGGGACAGTGAGTATTAGCCCCCTTTAGGTCTAGGATACCCCCCTAACCCCCCCTAATAAAGTTTTAACCCCTTGATCATCCCCCGTCACCAGTGTCGCTAAGCGATCATTTTTCTGATCGCTGTATTAGTGTCGCTGGTGACGCTAGTCAGGGACGTAAATATTTAGGTTCGCCGTCAGCGTTTTATAGCGTCAGGGACCCCCATATACTACCTAATAAATGTTTTAACCCCTTGATTGCCCCCTAGTTAACCCTTTCACCACTGATCACCGTATAACCGTTACGGGTGACGCTGGTTAGTTCGTTTATTTTTTATAGTGTCAGGGCACCCGCCGTTTATTACCGAATAAAGGTTTAGCCCCCTGATCGCCCGGCGGTGATATGCGTCTACCCAGGCAGCGTCAGATTAGCGCCAGTACCGCTAACACCCACGCACGCAGCATACACCTCCCTTAGTGGTATAGTATCTGATCGGATCAATATCTGATCCGATCAGATCTATACTAGCGTCCCCAGCAGTTTAGGGTTCCCAAAAACGCAGTGTTAGCGGGATCAGCCCAGATACCTGCTAGCACCTGCGTTTTGCCTCTCCGCCCGGCCCAGCCCAGCCCACCCAAGTGCAGTATCGATCGATCACTGTCACTTACAAAACACTAAACACATAACTGCAGCGTTCGCAGAGTCAGGCCTGATCCCTGCGACCGTTAACAGTTTTTTTGGTAGCGTTTTGGTAAACTGGCAAGCACCAGCGGCCTAGTACACCCCGGTCGTAGTCAAACCAGCACTGCAGTAACACTTGGTGACGTGGCGAGTCCCATAAGTGCAGTTCAAGCTGGTGAGGTGGCAAGCACAAGTAGTGTCCCGCTGCCACCAAGAAGAAGACAAACAAGCCCGTCGTGCCCATAGTGCCCTTCCTGCTGCATTCGCCAATCCTAATTGGGAACCCACCACTTCTGCAGCGCCCGTACTTCCCCCATTCACATCCCCAACCAAATGCAGTCGGCTGCATGAGAGGCATTTTCTTTATGTCCTCCCGAGTACCCCTACCCAACGAACCCCCCAAAAAAGATGTTGTGTCTGCAGCAAGCGCGGATATAGGCGTGACACCCGCTATTATTGTCCCTCCTGTCCTGACAATCCTGGTCTTTGCATTGGTGAATGTTTTGAACGCTACCATTCACTAGTTGAGTATTAGCGTAGGGTACAGCATTGCACAGACTAGGCACACTTTCACAGGGTCTCCCAAGATGCCATCGCATTTTGAGAGACCCGAACCTGGAACCGTTTAGAGTTATAAAAGTTACAGTTACAAAAAAAGTGTAAAAAAAAAAAAAAAAAAAACACAAACAAAAATATAAAATAAAAAATAATAGTTGTCGTTTTATTGTTCTCTCTCTATTCTCTCTCTATTGTTCTGCTCTTTTTTACTGTATTCTATTCTGCAATGTTTTATTGTTATTATGTTTTATCATGTTTGCTTTTCAGGTATGCAATTTTTTATACTTTACCGTTTACTGTGCTTTATTGTTAACCATTTTTTTGTCTTCAGGTACACCATTCACGACTTTGAGTGGTTATACCAGAATGATGCTTGCAGGTTTAGGTATCATCTTGGTATCATTCTTTTCAGCCAGCGGTCGGCTTTCATGTAAAAGCAATCCTAGCGGCTAATTAGCCTCTAGACTGCTTTTACAAGCAGTGGGAGAGAATGCACCGTCTTCCGTGTTTTTCTCTGGCTCTCCTGTCTCAACAAGGAACCTGAGAATGCAGCCGGTGATTCAGCCAGCTGACCATAGAGCTGATCAGAGACCAGAGTGGCTCCAAACATCTCTATGGCCTAAGAAACCGGAAGCTACGAGCATTTCATGATTTCGCCGGATGTAAACAGCGCCATTGGGAAAGCATTTTATCACACCGATCTTGGTGTGGTCAGATGCTTTGAGGGCAGAGGAGAGATCTAGGGTCTAATAGACCCCAATTTTATCAAAAAAGAGTACCTGTCACTACCTATTGCTATCATAGGGGATATTTACATTCCCTGAGATAACAATAAAAATTATTAAAAAAAAAATGAAAGGAACAGTTTAAAAATAAGATAAAAAAGCAAAAAAATAATAAAGGAAAAAAAAAAAAAAAGCACCCCTGTCCCCCCCTGCTCTCACGCTAAGGCGAACGCAAGCGTCGGTCTGGCGTCAAATGTAAACAGCAATTACACCATGCATGTGAGGTGTCACCGCGAAGGTCAGATCGAGGGCAGTAATTTTAGCAGTAGACCTCCTCTGTAAATCTAAAGTGGTAACCTGTAAAGGCTTTTAAAGGCTTTTAAAAATGTATTCATTTTGTTGCCACTGCACGTTTGTGCGCAATTGTAAAGCATGTCATGTTTGGTATCCATGTACTCGGCCTAAGATCATCTTTTTTATTACATCAAACAATTGGGCAATATAGTGTGTTTTAGTGCATTAAAATGTAAAAAAGTGTGTTTTTTCCCCAAAAAATGCGTTTGAAAAATCGCTGCGCAAATACTGTGTGAAAAAAAAAAATGAAACACCCACCATTTTAATCTGTAGGGCATTTGCTTTAAAAAAATATATAATGTGTGGGGGTTCAAAGTAATTTTCTTGCAAAAAAAAAAAAATGTTTTCATGTAATCAAAAAGTGTCAGAAAGGGCTTTGTCTTCAAGTGGTTAGAAGAGTGGGTGATGTGTGACATAAGCTTCTAAATGTTGTGCATAAAATGCCAGGACAGTTCAAACCCCCCCCCAAATGACCCCATTTTGGAAAGTAGACACCCCAAGCTATTTGCTGAGAGGCATGTCGAGTCCATGGAATATTTTATATTGTGACACAAGTTGCGGGAAAGAGACAAATTTTTTTTTTTTGCACAAAGTTGTCACTAAATGATATATTGCTCAAACATGCCATGGGAATATGTGAAATTACACCCCAAAATACATTCTGTTGCTTCTCCTGAGTATGGGGATACCACATGTGTGAGACTTTTTGGGAGCCTAGCCGCGTATGGGACCCTGAAAACCAAGCACCGCCTTCAGGCTTTCTAAGGGCGTAAATTTTTGATTTCACTCTTCACTGCCTATCACAGTCTCGGAGGCCATGGAATGCCCAGGTGGCACAAAACCCCCCCAAATGACCCCATTTTGGAAAGTAGACAACCAAAGCTATTTGCTGAGCTGTATAGTGAGTATTTTGCAGACCTTACTTTTTGTCACAAAGTTTTGAAAATTAAAAAAAGAAAAAAAAAAAATTTTTTTTTTGTCTTTCTTCATTTTCAAAAACAAATGAGAGCTGCAAAATACTCACCATGCCTCTCAGCAAATAGCTTGGGGTGTCTACTTTCCAAAATGGGGTCATTTGGGGGGGGTTTGTGCCACCTGGGCATTCCATGACCTCCGAAACTGTGATAGGCAGTGAAGAGTGAAATCAAAAATGTACACCCTTAGAAATCCTGAAGGCGGTGATTGGTTTTCGGGGCCCCGTACGCGGCTAGGCTCCTAAAAAGTCCCACACATGTGGTATTCCCGTACTCAAGAGAAGCAGCAGAATGTATTTTAGGGTGCAATTCCACATATGCATGACCTGTGTGAGCAATATATCATTTAGTGACAACTTTGTGCAAAAAATAAATAAATAAATTGTCACTTTCCCGCAACTTGTATCAAAATATAAAATATTCCATGGACTCAACATGCCTCTCAGCAAATAGCTTTGGGTGTCTACTTTCCAAAATGGGGTCATTTGGGGGGGGGGGGTTTGTGCCATCTGGGCATTTTATGGCCTTCAAAACTGTGATAGGTAGTGAGGAGTAAAATCAAAAATGTACGCCCTTAGAAATCCTGAAGGCAGTGATTGGTTTTCGGGGCCCCGTATGCGGCTAGGCTCCCAAAAATTCCCACACATGTGGTATCCCCGTACTCAGGAGAAGCAGCTAAATGTATTTTGGGGTGCAATTCCACATATGCCCATGGCCTGTGTGAGCAATATATCATTTAGTGACAACTTTTTGTAATTTTTTTTTTTTTTTTGTCATTATTCAATCACTTGGGACAAAAAAAAAAAAGAATATTCAATGGGCTCAACATGCCTCTCAGCAATTTCCTTGGGGTGTCTACTTTCCAAAATGGGGTAATTTGTGGGGGTTTTGTACTGCCCTGCCATTTTAGCACCTCAAGAAACGACATAGGCAGTCATAAATTAAAGGCTGTGTGAATTCCAGAAAATGTACCCTAGTTTGTAGGCGCTATAACGTTTGCGCAAACCAATAAATATACGCTTATTGACATTTTTTTTACCAAAGACATGTGGCCAAATACATTTTGGCCTAAATGTATGACTAAAATTGAGTTTATTGGATTTTTTTTAGAACAAAAAGTAGAAAATATCATTTTTTTTCAAAATTTTCGGTCTTTTTCCGTGTATAGCGCAAAAAATAAAAACGGCAGAGGTGATCAAATACCATCAAAAGAAAGCTCTATTTGTGGGAAGAAAAGGACGCAAATTTAGTTTGGGTACAGCATTGCATGACCGCGCAATTAGCAGTTAAAGCGACGCAGTGCCAAATTGGAAAAAGTGCTCTGGTCAGGAAGGGGCTAAATCCTTCCGGGGCTGAAGTGGTTAAAGTGGTAATTAAACTCGCTTGGTGCCTTATCTGCATTTAATTAGCCTCAGAACCTGTGTAATTCAAAGGTGTTCGGGTTTAAAAGGATGAGGTGGCAACTCTATATACAACCAGGCACCAAACTTCTATGGTCTGTACATCTGTCCAACACACAGTCTGACTGATTCCAATATTGAGGTACATTTGCTGGTGAACAGGTGATAGGGGCTTAGGGCCGGGACAAGGGGTGGGCAGGACGGGCAGCTGCCTTGGGCACAGCGGAGCAAGGGGGCCAAGAAGGCAGTAAAACCCTTTTCTACGGGATGCCTTAACAGTGGAGGAGGGGGTGCAATTCCACATTCTTATTCTCCCTGGGCACCAGACAGAGCTGTCCTGGTACTGCATGGGCTGCTGGACAGGTGCTGCAGGCCCAAGTTCAGTCAACCCAAGACTAGACGCTGATTGGTTATACCAATACAGCATCCTTCAGGAAAATAATGGTTTGACAATATTCTTATTTATCTTTGCTAGACTGACACCATAACTACTGGACATAAATAAGCCCAGCCGGACAGAAGTTAAAATACCTTAGCTGGACAGGTCACATGCGTATTTCTGCATTGTATTTCAACAGTTGATAAGAATTATTATCATTATACTCCATGCAGTGTATCTTGCAACCCTTTTGCCACTTTGGGCATGCAGCATAGCGGCTTTATATTATCAAGCCTATTAGGACTCTGAACTTAAAGCGGAGTTTCACCCTGAATTTTTTTTCTATATTCAGACTTCTTTAAACCTATAAAGAAACATGTGGAAGAAAAAATATTTTCATACTTACCAGAAACTCCCTGTTGCTATGTAGTCCCTCTAATCTGCCACTTCCTGGTCCGCGGTGCTCCTCGTCACTTCCTCCCTCGCCTGTGCTCCTGGGAAATGACGTGTCATCATTTCCCATGAGTCTGTGCGCAGTAATGTGATCAGGGGCAGACTGAAAACTCATGGGGCCCCCGGGCAATAGGAAATTATGGGGCCCCCGGGCAATAGGAGAAGATTATGGGGCCCCCGGGCAATAGGAGATTATGGGGCCCCCGGGCAATAGGAGATTATGGGGCCACACAGTATACATACACACATAGAGTATACACACACAGAATACACATACACACACTGAAAAGGTACTGGAGAGGCGGGGCAGCTATATTCTTGTGATTTTTAAAAAAACACAGATTTTTACATACTGTCCCTGGTTTTATTGAGGCTGGCAACCCTGATGGGGCCCCTTAGGGCATGGGGCCCTCGGGCAGTGCCCGAGTGCCCAAATGGTCAGTCCGCCCCTGACTGTGATCAAAAATTGCGTTATTTCCTGACAGGAAATGGCTCGATTTAGGGCGATCACAGCGCCGAGATGCGTTTATCTATGTTGCTATAACAACAGGGCTGGACCTTCCTTTTGTCGCCGCCCGTTGTTATGGCAGCTTTAGAAACAATCGGCGCAGCGAGCGCCGGTGAATCGCGCATGCGCGAGATCGAGAGGTGCATGTTGGTTACCCAGCATGCACTTCTCCAAAGCTTTTCCAGGAAGAGGTATCGATTGGGCTTCACATGCCCACAATCATGATGGCAACGGCCACAACACGAGGGAGAAAATAGTGGCTATGAAATTTTTATTTTTGCAACATCCAAAATGAGCCGCGTATACTCGTTTTTTTATTTAATTATTTATAACGCTAGGGTCAATTAAAAAAAAAATTTGGTCGGAGCTCCGATTTCAAAAACATCAAAACTAATGTAGACTCTATGATGCACTCCACAAGGATGGTGTGATCAAGTATGAATTCTCTGTTTGTTTTGAACTTCTTTTTGCTTTCATTTTTATTATTGTGTTCTGTATCTCAGGGTACAAAGTACAATGTAGTAGCAAGTGTTTGGAGGGTGAGAAAAGTACCATTTATCAAAGAAGCTATCTCCTTGCTAGCTGCGTTGTCGGACAGCCATGGTGGGGGGGGAGGAGTGCCCTGTCTGACCTCACAGCTAAGGTAGCTTTTGCTTTTAAAGAAGTCTCAACTTCATTTTATTGATGGGTTCCATTTCCCAGGGGACAAAAGTATATGTACAGTGGGGATCGAAAGTTTGGGCACCCCAGATAAAAATGTGTATTAATGTGCATAATGAAGCCAAGGAAAGATTGAAAAATCTCCAAATGGCATCAAATTACAGATTAGCATTCTTATAATATTTTAAAAAAAGTCAGATTTTATTTCCATCATTTACACTTTCAAAATTACAGAAAACAACAAAATTGCATCTGCAAAAGTTTGGGCACCCTGCAGAATTTATAGCAGAATTTATTATTTGCAAAGCTGAGACCTGCCAGTGTCATGGATTGTTCTCAATCATCATCTGGGAAGACCAGGTGATGTCAATCTCAAAGGTTTTAAATGGCCAGACTCATCTGACCTTGCCCCAACAATCAGCACCATGGGTTCTTCTAAGCAGTTGTCTAGAAAACTGAAACTGAAAATAGTTGACGCTCACAAAGCTGGAGAAGGCTATAAGAAGATAGCAAAGCGTTTTCAGATGTCAATATCCTCTGTTCGGAATGTAATTAAGAAATGGCAGTCATCAGGAACAGTGGAAGTTAAAGCAAGATCTGGAAGACCAAGAAAAATATCAGACAGAACAGCTCGCAGGATTGTGAGAAAAGCAATTCAAAACCCACGTTTGACTGCACGATCCCTCCAGAAAGATCTGGCAGACACTGGAGTTGTGGTACACTATTCCACTATAAAGAGATACTTGTACAAATATGGTCTTCATGGAAGAGTCATCAGAAGAAAACCTCTTCTACGTCCTCACCACAAAAATCAGCGTTTGAACTTTGCAAATGAACATATAGACAAGCCTGAGGCATTTTGGAAACAAGTTCTGTGGACCGATGAGGTTAAAATAGAAATTTTTGGCCAGAATGAGCAAAGGTACGTTTGGAGAAGAAAGGGAACAGAATTTAATGAAAAGAACCTCTGTCCAACTGTTAAGCATGGGGGTGGATCAATCATGCTTTGGGGTTGTATTGCAGTCAATGGCACAGGGAACATTTCACGAGTAGAAGGAAAAATGGATTCAATAAAATTTCAGCAAATTTTGGATGGTAACTTGATGCCATCTGTGAAAAAGCTGAAGTTAAAGAGAGGATGGCTTCTACAAATGGATAATGATCCTAAACACACCTCAAAATCCACGGGGGATTACATCAAGAGGCGTAAACTGAAGGTTTTGCCATGTCCTTCACAATCTCCTGACCTCAACATTATTGAAAATCTATGGATAGACCTTTAAAGGCAGTGCGTGACAGACAGCCCAGAAATCTCAAAGAACTTGAAGACTTTTTAAAGGAAGAATGGGCAAAGATACCTCAAACAAGAATTGAAAGACTCTTGGCTGGCTACAAAAAGCATTTACAAGCTGTGATACTTGCCAAAGGGGGCAGTACAAGATATTAACTCTGCAGGGTGCCCAAACTTTTGCAGACGCCATTTTTTTGTTTTCTGTCATTTTGAAAGTGTAAATGATGGAAATAAAATCTAACTTTTTTTGACATATTATAAGAATGTCTAATCTGTAATTTGATGCCATTTGGAGATTTTTCCATCTTTCCTTGGCTTTGTTATGCACATTTATGCACATTTTTACCTGGGGTGCCCAAACTTTCGATCCCCACTGTAGTACTTTGTCCCTTCTTTCCACGTGCTCTTTAAGGCCTAGCTGTGAAATCAGACAGGGCGCCCCTCCTCCCTCCACGGCTGCCTGACAACACAACTAGCAAGGAGACATATGCTTTTACAGACGGCACTTTTCTTTGTTCGCCAAGCACTTGCCCGCTTGCCTGGAACATTTTTAGCCAACAAGCCCCCCTTGCCCTGTGTTCCTCGAGCCAGGTCTTGGAGACAAAGGAAGAAAAGTACCATTTATCAAAGCAGTCATCTCCTTCCTAACCGTGTTGTCGGATGGCCATGGAGGGAAGACGAGTCCCGTGCCCAACCTCTCAGCTAGCCTGACGCCGCGTACACACGATCGGATTTTCCAACGGGAAATGTTGGACGCGAGCTTGTTGGCGGTAAGTCCGACCGTGTGTACGCTCCACCGGACAATTGTTGTCGGACTTTCCGCCAACAAATGTTGGCTAGCACGTCTTCAAATTTTCCGCTAACAAAATGTGTGTTGTCGGATTTTCCGATCGTGTGTACTCAAGTCCGTCGGACAAAAGTCCAAAGTACAAACACGCATGCTCGGAAGCAAAAGCGGTCTTGTAAATTAGCGTTCGTAATGGAGAAGTCACATTTGTGACGCGGCAAATTATGAAATCTCCAAATTCAGCGCGCAATTCTCTTCTTCTTTACTGGGATAATAATAGCCATGTGCGCCGTCAATAAATTCATTTTGTTTCGTATTAGAATTAATTCGTATTTCGTGTCCGAAATTCGATTTAAATTCGTACGAAATACGAATTTTCGTTAGGTTCGTTAACTTTTCGTAACAATTACGAATGTTCATTATGATGAATTTATCATTATGAGGGGCTCCCACCATCCCTGTGCTGCGCTGACTTCCTGGCTTTTTAACTTTTAGGTTCGTTAACTTTTTGTAACAATTAAGAATGTTCGTTAGGAATTTGGATCCGAAATTCGTAAACTAAATTTCGTATTTCGTACAAAATTCGGAAGCATAGCAATTCGTATTTCCGATCCGAATGTACGAATTTACGTAAATTTGTACGAAACTAATCGCACATGTCTAGATAATAATGAAGCTGCTTTGCTGGTGATACTGATGGAGTTATTGCAAACTAATTTTTAAAGGCTTTTTTTTTTAGTGATATCAAGAATAATAATATTATGGGTTTTTTTTAAATTTGGGCAAGTTACCACAACACAATTATCCCGTAGTTTTTAAGATCAAAGATACAACTATGTTGGTGTCCCTTGTCAATTTTACATTGTATTTTTTAAAATGTAACTGCCGACTCCCAAACTGTCATTTGAAGTAAAACACATAGCCAAGTATTATTCTACACTATTTTTTAATTTTTTAATAATTTAATTTAAAAAAAAAAAATTAGACATGATATCTGCCAATAGAACTTAACCAAAAAGTGCATTCTATGCATCCAAAAATATAGAAAATATAACAAATCAAATCATTATTATTCAACCAAAAAAAAAAAATGTCAAAGCAATAACTCCAAGACCAATAATAAATAACACTTTATCTCCTCCGATTCCGCAACATGTCTGGTTGACGAACGGCCGTTCAGAAACGAACTGAAAAGCGCTAAATGCAAAACGCGAAAAGAAAAGCGTGAATCAACACTCACCAAACTTCTACTAACACGAAATTAGCAGAAGGAGCCCAAAGGGTGGCGCTAAAGGGCTGAAAAACCACGTAGTGCGTCACTACGTTCGTAATTGTTGGACAACATTTGTGTGACCGTGTGTATGCAAGACAAGTTTGGGCCAACGCCCTTCGGACAAAATTCCACGGTTTTGTTGTCGGAAAGTCCGATTGTGTGTACGGGGCTTTAGACTGCACACAGGAAGACGGGACAAAAAAGGAACAGAACGCAATAATAAAAACAGAAATGAGACTTCTTCTTTAAAAGTAGAATATTCATAACACGAGCCCCCATAATGATTCTCATGGGTCATGATTAGGATAATACATTTGCCAAAACATGAACTCATTTCAAGGTATATTTTGCAGCTGAAGCATTATACCCAAACTGCAATCCCGTCTCTGCAAGTAGGACACGAAAGTTCCATTGCGATCGGTTCGATTTTAAATAGTGTTATTAAAAAAAAATTATTTTATATTAAATACAGAAGGCCAAAATAATATGAATCAGCATCAAGAAATGCATGGCAGAATTAAAAATAAATCTAGGAATTTATTGCAGTCTGGGGACATTTCCAGGGTAAAATCTACAAAATCTGGAGGCTTCTTTTGAATTTAGATACACCTCCTAAAACAAAGCAAAAAAATAACAGCCAATATATTATAAAAAAAATAAATAGTAGGGATTGGGTAAAGTGTTGCTAAACACAAATGCTGCCAGGGATGAGGCTCCAAAAAGCTCAAACTGTCTCCGGCAATCAGACATTTGGCAAGTATAGACCTAGATTTCTAAGAAGGCAGAATAGGAACTCTCTAGCAGCTGGAAAGACTTGGCTTCCTCATATCAATGATGTGTCTCTAATCTTTGGTGAACTAGCAGTGTGGCTAAAGACTGGATCCACAGAAAGGTTTCTTTGATGCATATGAGTAACAGGGATCCTTTAAACCTCACGCCACGACATGGGCATAGCATAAGGGGTTGCAGGGGTCACAATCGCAACCCCGCCCCTAGCTCCAGCCACCCTGTCATATTTTCATATCCTCCACAAAATCCAGCTCCGATCTGCCCTAGGGCTCCACAGCCATGCTCCAGTACTGGGCTTCTACTTTGCCTTCTACAGTCCAGACCCCTCTATTCCCATTGGCTGGGGAGAAGCTGAATGGAGAGGAGCATCAGGTGAGAACAGCCCAGGATGGGGAAGTGTCTGTGCTGATTTCAGCCCTGTGTAGTGTGGGGGGGAGGGAGCTGTATACAGTGCTGGGATGGGAAAAGAGCTCTGCCAAGTGACCTGCCAGGGGTCCCTGTCCTCTGATTCTCAAGTGGTAACCCCTGTCCTCTGATGTAAGGAGGAACTCTGGGAACTCAAAACTCTTAAGCCACTTTGAATATCTTGGTGTGCGGTGGATGTATCTGCACGCACGTTGGAGGTAGTGGGGGGGGGGCCTAGGTCAGCATCGGGGGCCCACAAGCTTCAAGCTACGCCTCTGCGTCACGACATGCAAACATTTTTTTCATTTCATAGACATGAGTTTGCTCCATGTTGGCCCAAGAAAGATTTGTCATCCTCATACCAATGTTGTGTCTCTACTCTTTAGTGACCTAGCAGTGTAGCTAAAGACTGGACCCACAGAATGGTTTCTCTCATGCATATGGGTAACAGGGACCCTACAAACCTCAAGACTTGCAAACATTTTCTCAATTCCATAGACACGAGTTTGCCAAGTGTTGGACCAAGAAAGACTTGGCTTCCTCATACCAATGCTGTGTCTCTAGTCATTATTGAGCTAGTAGTATGGTTTGTCTCATGCGTATGGTTAACAGGGACCCTTTAAAGCTCATGACCGGCAAACGTTTTCCCCATTGCACAGACATGTGTTTGCTAAGAAAGACATGGCTTCCTCATACCAATGCCCCATCTCTAGTCTTTAGTGCGCAAGCAGTGTAACTAAAGATTGGACATACAGAATGGCTTCTCTGTTGCATATGGTTAACAGGGACCCTTTAAAACCTCAAGACCAGGAAACATTGTCTCCATTCCATAGACATGGGTTTTGCAGAGTGTTGGCCCAAGACTTGGCTTCCTCATACCAATGCTGCGTCTCCAGCAGCAGCGGTCCATCCATAAGGTTACACCGCGTCATCGCGTTACTTCCGCCCACGCGAAACTACCCGGGAATCGTGCTGAACGCCGCAAACGGCGGCTTTTCCTATCAGGGCCGATTACCCTTAATAATCACCTGCTACACACGCCGGGTGCCAGGACTATAAGGCACTTTTAAATGTGAGTAAATTATTTTCATTTGTGTATTTAGTAAACCCGGTTTTACGGCATTGCGCAATGAAGGTTCTCCTTTGTCATTTCCATCCATACTTATGAGGTGCATTCATGCATTGGACGTCATTTCAACAGGCTCCCTAGGGGTATCCCCCCATGTCTAAGCGACCATACTAGCGATAGTTGGTCAACATCCAGGGTGAGTGAACATCTATGTGGGGCACCCAGTCTGAACACCATTGCACAGGAGATGTCAATTTAAGCACAAGCACTTTATTTCATCACCTAATGGGACTTTATTGATTTTTTTTTATATTCTCTCTTTGCTTCTTTGCCATTTGCTTATTAGTGAGTTTTTTACTGCAGCTGGAGTTTGATGATCAATTCTTTTATCCAAAAGCGCTAAGGTTTATAATTTTTTGGTCCATCCATAAGGAGGGGCACAGGGGTGCTGCCCCCCAATCCATGCCCCCGGTTCCTAATCTACACGCAGGGTGCCAGACGCATGGATTTCAATGTTTTTTGGTTTTTTTGAAGCACATGATTAGAGCCAGAGGCTCTAATTGGCTTCAAAAAAGGGTGGGCTCGGGGCGCAGCGAATTAATATTCCTTATTGTCTTCCTGATTCTCCTCCTGGTGTCAGGGCTGGGCTCAGCCCTTCCTTCTCAAAGCTGGCCGCCCAGCTGTCGGCTAATTGTCAGCTCCTATCTCTCCACAGTGACTCACCTGTTGATGATATCCTGCTCGTCAGTCCTGCCTACTTAAGCCGTCCAGCTCTAGAGACGCTGTCCTGCGTTCCTGTTAAAGACTTGCTTGGCTGACATTCCTTCTGGCTCCAGATCCTGCTTGCTGTTCTATTACGCTCATCTCTGGCTCCCTGACATTTTGGCTTGTCTGACTATCCGTTCCGGTTCCGGAACTCTGGCTATGTTTTGACTACGTTTACTCTGTTTAATAATAGTAAAAAAAGTAAACAAGTGAGATTTAACTGTACTTCTATCTCAGTCTGATGAATGGTTTCTGACACCTGGCCAATCAGGAAGCAGGTCCTGAGACCCGATTGGCCAGGGAGCTTAGGCCAATCGGGACTCAGGACCCACTTCCTGTTCAGCCGGGAGGAGAAGCAACGGCCCCGGAGCGAGGTCTCCTCACCTTGGAAGATTGAAGCCATCAGGGTGAGTCAGAGAACAGCTCAGCCAGTGACACGGTCTTCTCCAGCTTGGAGCCATAATTCAGTGGATCAGCATCAGATCCTCCTAGGTAGAAGAAGCACGACCAACTTTATCCAGACTCGGCTCACTCTTCCAGGGCCGACTCACCCACAGCCACATCCAGCACACCATCCAGGAGCTCCACTGTATACTGTCCATCCTGGAAAGCAGCAGCCCTACCCCGGATCCTCGTCATCTGCCTCCTAAGGTAAGGAGGCCTCTGATCGCCGCCTTCCCATTCATCTCCCGCGGGGGGGGGCTTTGGTTTTCCAATCCCCCCCTCCAAATATTGAGCACCAGCCACCACAGTGAGCTAGTAGTGCAACTAAAGGTTTGACCTACAGAATGGTTTCTCTCATTCGTATGGTTAACAGGGACCTTTTAAACCTCAAGACCGGAATGTTTTCTCCATTCTGTAGACATGAGTTTGCTATGTGTTGGCCCAAGAAAGACGTGGCTTCCCCATACCAATGTCATGTCTCTAGTGAATTAACAATGTGACTAAGGATTGGACCCACAGAATAGTTTCTCTGATGTGTACGGCTAAGAGGGAAACCTAAACCTCACAACAGGCAAACGTTTTCCTTATTCCATAGACATGAGTTTGCTCTTTGTTGGCCCAGGAAAGACTTGGCATCCTCATATCAGTGCTGTGTCTCTAGTCTTTAGTGAGCTAGCGGTGTAACTAAAGATTGGATCTACAGAATGGTTTCTTTCATGCATATGGTTAACAGGGACCATTTAAACCTCACGACCAGCAAACCTTTTCTCCATTCCATAGACATGAGTTTGCTAAGTGTTGGCTCAAGAAAGACTTGGCTTCCTCATACCAATGCCAGGTCATTCGTGTTTAGTGAATTAGCAGTGTAACTAAAGACTGGTCCCACAGAATGATTGCTCTGATGCGTATGGTTAACAGGGACCCCTAAATCTCACAACAGGCAAGCCTTTTCTCGATTCCATAGAAATTAGTTTGCTCAATGTTGGCCCATGAAAGATTTGGCTTCCTCATACCAATGTTGTGTCTACTCTCTAGGTGAGCCAGCAGTGGAACTAAAGATGGACCCACAGAATGGTTTCTCTCATGTGTATGGATAACAGGTACCCTTTAAATCTCAAGACCGACAAAAGTTTTCTTCATTCCATTATTATGAGTTTGCTCCGTGATGGCCCAAGCTCCTTGGTTTAGTTCTAATGATTTTCCTGATTAATGGTCTCTTTATAATACGTTAAGTCCGCTTCTAATAACAGCACTGACTGAGAGATATTTAAATTCTGACTCATCCTGCATAGCATTTCACTTTTTCACTCATAACCTACTAAATCATAATTCCCTCACAGTATTATTTAGCAAAGAAACATTTACACAGAGCAGGCCTAATACAGGAAAAGTGTTCTTCTTCTCCATAGCAACAGCTAAGCTTTCAAAGTTTGATTATTTGCTAAGGGAAACAAGCTGACTTTTTTTAATGCACATGGCTAATAAAAAGAAAACGTATGTATTTAAACCACGTATGAAGCTTTCCGAGGGGTTATAATATCCAGTCTGGGAGGATTAGCTCAAGGTAGCGCTTCCAAGGACTCGGCCACTCACCAGTTCTTCCTTTTAGGACTTTCCTTGCCCACTTTTATTAACCACTTCACTATCGGGGCGATTTTTTTAATTTTTTGCACACATTAAAAAAAAAAATCAAAATTTTTTTGCTACAAATTACTGTAACCCCCTAAAAAATATATATATTTTTTGAAAGCAAATACATTGGAGAATCAAATAATAGTAGTTGCAATTTTGTATGCTGCACGATATTTGCGCAGCTATTTATTAAATGCTAGTTTTCAGAAAAAAAGATACAATAAAATGAATTTCAGTGCAAACACACACAAGATTATACCCAGTGTTTGGTAAAATATGAAAGACTGGGTTGCATCGAGTAAACACATACCAAACATGTCAATTCTAAAAATTGCTCAAGCCCGTACACAGAATTTCTGTTGGCAATGGTTTAAAAGCTTTTACAGGTTAGTGAGGGAAAAAAGTATTTGATCCCCTACTGAATTTGTACGTTTGCCCACTGACAAAGAAATGATCAGTCTATAATTTTAATGGTAGGTTTATTTTAACAGTGAGAGACAGAATAACAAAAATATCCAGAAAAACGCATTTCCAAAAAGTTATAAATTGATTTGCGTTTTAATGAGTGAAATAAGTATTTGATCCCCCTATCAATCAGTGAGATTTCTGGCTCCCAGGTGTCTTCTATGCAGGTAACGAGCTGAGATTAGGAGCACTCGCTTAAAGGGAGTACTCCTAATCTCAGCTTGTTACCTGTATAAAAGACACCTGTCCACAGAAGCAATCAATCAATCAATCAGATTCCAATCTCTCCACCATGGCCAAGACCAAAGAGCTGTCCAAGGATGTCGGGGACAAGATTGTAGATCTACACAAGGCTGGAATAGGCAACAAGACCATCGCCAAGCAGCTTGGTGAGAGGGTGACAACAGTTGGTGCGATTATTCGCAAATGGAAGAAACACAAAATAACTGTCAATCTCCCTCAGTCTGGGGCTCCATGCAAGATCTCACCTTTGTGGAGTTTCAATGATGATGAGAACGGTGAGGAATCAGCCCAGAACTACACTGGAGAATCTTGTCAATGATCTCAAGGCAGCTGGGACCATAGTCACCGAGAAAACAATTGGTAACACACTTCACTGTGAAGGACTGAAATCCTGCAGCACCTCCAAGGTCCCCCTGCTCAAGAAAGCACATGTACAGGCCCGTCTGACATTTGCTAATGAACATCTGAATGATTCAGAGGAGAACTGGGTGAAAGTGTTGTGGTCAGATGAGAGCAAAATCGAGCTCTTTGGCATCAACTCAACTCGCCGTGTTTGGAGGGTGAGGAATGCTGCCTATGACCCCAAGAACACCATCCCCACCGTCAAACATGGAGGTGGAAACATTATGCTTTGGGGGGGTTTTTCTGTTAAGGAGACAGGACAACTTCACCGCATCAAAGGAACAATGGACAGGGCCATGTACCATCAAATTTTGGGTGAGAACCTCCTTTCCTCAGCATTGAAAATGGGTTGTGGATGGGTATTCCAGCATGACAATGACCCAAAACACACGACCAAGGCAACAAAGGAGCGGCTCAAAAAGAAAAACATTAGGGTCCTGGAGTGGCCCAGCTAGTCTCCAGACCTTAATGCCATAGAAAATATGTGGAGGGAGCTGAAGATTCGAGTTACCAAACTTCAGCCTCGAAACCTTAATGACTTGGAGAGGATCTGCAAAGAGGAGTGGGACAAAATCCCTTCTGAGAGGTGTGCAAACCTGGTGGACAACTACAAGAAACGTCTGACCTCTGTGATTGCCAACCTAGGGTTTTGCCACCAAGTGCCAAGTCATATTTTGGGAAGGGGTCAAATACTTCTTTCACTCATTAAAATGCAAATCATCTTATAACCTTTTGGAAATGCAATTTTCTGGATATTTTTGTTGTTATTCTGTCTCTCACTGTTGAAATAAAACGACCATTAAAATTATAGACTGATCATTTATTTGTCAGTGGGCAAACATACAAAATAAGCAGGGGGTCAAATACTTCTTTCCCTCACTGTTATCAGTTTAGAGTTAACCGGTGATTATGGCTTTAGATGTAGTGCTTTCACTATGATGTTTAAGACGATAAGTCACATGTGTGGCCCTATGCTGCGCTTTTTATATAGGGTGTGTATGGGGGTGACCGGGGTGCTCTTTAAAAAAACAAATAAATAAAATTAATTTTATTTTATAGATTTTTTTTTTTTACACTTTATTTATTTGGCTACTTTCCCATCACAACTTGACTAACAAGCCACCTATGTGATAGCAAGGGGCAAATGACTGGTCCTTTTTATGGAGACATGGGAGGTCCATTAGAAGTAGGGTGCACTGTGATGTAAGGGAGGGTGAGGGACTCTTGACCTCTGATGGTGGGGGGGCTTTTGACATCCTATGTAAAGGGGAGGGGGGGAGGTGCTCTGGACACCTAGTCTTACAGATACAACTGGCCCTTTGAGGGCAACCATAAGGCTGATGCGGCCCGCAAAGGAAATTGAGTTTGACACCCTTGCTCTAGACTGATTCATACCTCCCAACATTTTGAGATGGGAATGAGGGACACCTACTAGCAAACGTATGTAGGCAAAGGACACGCCCCCTGCCACGTCCCCCTTAAAGGAGAATTAACCAAAAAAAAGGTTAATTAAATGCACAAGGGCTTTTTTTTTAACCACTACTATTTCTTTATATTGGCTTTTAAAATTTCCAAATGCAGCAATTTACAAATTGGATGAAAGGTTTAGCACTGGGAAACACTTTTTAAAGGATAAAAAGTGAATTTTATATACAACTATATGGATCAGACCAAAATGAGGGATAAATGAGGAGGAATGAGGGACAGAGGGACATTGCTCCAAATCAGGGACAGTCCCTCGAAATCAGGGACAGTTGGAAGCTATAGTGATTAGTGAGCTAGAGTGAGTGAATTGTTGCTGTGTGCCTGGCTACCTCTGCACTAATCTTGGGAAAGACTCCTATGGGGGTAGCGCTACATATAGAATGCTGTGAGTTAACTGCATGCGAAAACAAGATAAAAAAGATCCATAGAGAGGCACAATTTGTCTCTGACCCTGTGACGAGGACCAGTCTGCACCCTTAGGAGTGGGACGTGGCCTTTCTCACAGTCTCTGTCTGATCTCTGATTTGGCTTCGTGCAAACAGGAAATGAACAATTTTCCCAGCATAGAAATCAGTCCTAGCTCGGCCGGCGTAGCACAGAACAACCAAGCTGTAAGGGAATTTTGTATCTGGAAGACGGGTCTTTATAATGTATAAAAGGAATGTTATATACACATCCATGCATGGTATATTCATTCACATGTTAGAACATCCGTGGCTTCCTGGCCTGGGCTACATTCCCAACATCTGGAAAGATGCTTAAAGTAGATGTAAGCCCCTGAATGAAATGCATTGGGGGGGGCCCCATTCACACCAGGTGCTTTGGGACCTCGCCGGACAGCCTTGCCCGGCGCGGTCCCAACACATTACAAAGCAAAAAGCTTTATTTTCTATCAGGCTAGTGAGGTGGTGTGCGCTGAAATACATTACGACACGCAGCACTTTTGCTCAGCACATCTCAACGCTATCCACCACATCTCCCCACACTGCGGCCCATAGAACTCAAACTGGAACTTTAGTCAGGAGGTGAGAGAGTAATGCCCCGTACACACGCTCAAACTTTCCGACATAAAATGTGCGATCGGAGATTGTTATCAGAAATTCCGACCGTGTGTAGGCTCCACCGGACAGTTTCCATTGGAATTTCCATCGCACAGAATTTTAGATCTGGTTCTCAAATTTTCCGACAACAAAATTCGTTCGCGCAAATTTCGATCGTGTGTACACAATTCCGACGCACAAAGTGCCACGCATGCTCGGAATCAAGCAGGAAGAGCCGCACTGGCTATTGGACTTCATTTTTCTCGGCTCGACATACGTGTTGTACGTCACCGCGTTCTTGACATTCGGAATTTCCGACCAACTTTGTGTGACCGTGTGTATGTAAGACAAGTTTGAGCCAACATCCGTCTGAAAAAATCCATGGATTTTGTTGTCGGATTGTCCGATTGTGTGTACGCGGCATAACTCCAGTTTTGTTGCGAAAAAAAAAACACTCCCCTCTGGGTGATCTAGTTTTATTAATATTATACACGATTTATATAGCGCCAACAGTTTACGCAGAGCTTTACAATGTATAGGGGGGGCAGCACAATTACAGTACAGTTCAATACAGAAGGGACAGGAGGGCCCGGCTCGTAGAGCTTACATTCTAAAGGGAGGGGGTGGTGGTACAAAAGGTAATAGGTGGGGGGAATGATTTGATGGGGGTGGCTCGGGGACAGTTGTTATGTGGGTGTGGGATAGGCTTCCCTGAATAAGTGCGTTTTCAGGGATCTCCTAAAGGTGGACAGGTTAGGGGCTGATCGGACATACTGGGGGCAGGGAATTCCAGAGGATGGGAGAGGCTCTGAAGAAGTCCTGAAGGCGAGCATGAGAGGAGGTAACAAGGGAGCTAGAGAGCAGGAGGTCCTGGGAGGAGCGGAGGGGACGATTTGGGCGATATCTGCAGATGAGGTTGGCGATTTAGATGGGGGCGATGTTGCGGATGGCCTTGTATGTAGTAGTTAGCATTTTGAATTTAATACAGTGGAAGGGGAAGCCAGTGAAGGGATTGGCAGAGAGGGGCAGCAGTCACGGATCGATTAGTGATGTGTATTAGTCTAGCAGCAGCATTCATAAGAGACTGAAGGGGGGATAACCTGCTTAAGGGTAGGCCATTAAGGAGAGAGTTGCAGTGGTCAAGGCGAGAAATAATCAAGGAGTGAATAAGTTGCTTTGTGGTGTCATTAGTCAGGAAGGGTCGTATTCTGGAGATGTTGCGGAGGTTAAGGCGGCAGGATTTAGCCAGTGATTGGATATGGGGGGATGAAGGAGAGGTCAGAGTCAAGGATTACACCCAGGAACCTGACATGTGTGGAGGGACCAATGGTTGTGTTGTTGATATTAATGGTGAAGTCATAGGGGGGGGGGAGAATATAACAAGCTCAGTTTTAGAAAGATTGAGTTTGAGAAAGTGGTGTGACATCCATACCGATATGTCATTCAGTAAGTTTGAGATCCGTGAGGAGAACGAGGGGGTGAGTTGAGGAGTGGAGAGATAGATCTGTGTGTCATCGGCGTAGAGGTGGAATTGGAAGCCATGGGAGGTTATCAACTGGCTCAGGAAATCCATATATATATATATATATATATATATATATATATATATATATATATATATATATATATATATATAGCGAGAATAGGAGGGGCCCAAGGACGGAGCCTTGGGGTACCCCAACAGGAAGAGGAGCGGGGGGAGATGGAGTTGTAAGTGACACTGAAAGTGCGCTGAGATAGGTAGAAGGAGAACCAGGATAAAGCAGAAAACATTGCAGAGAATTTAACAAACTTTTTAGCAGATTCCGACCTTTTGCTATTCTGAAGAAACAGCTGTTTGTGTTCAGAATGACTCTGTATGGGAGTGACTTTATTAGTGGTGCACCCAAATGAAAATTCTGGACCAAAACTGAAAATGCAGGATGCACTTGGCCGAAAACCGAAACTGAAATGGACCGTTTTTTAAAAATATATATTTCATATATATGTAATTGTATCATATTCGACTTTTTAAGACCCCTTTCACATTGGGGCAGTTTTCAGGTGTTTTAGCGCTAGAATTAGTCTCTGCAAAGCGCCAGAAAACCGCCTCCCATTTATTGCAGTGTGTCTTTTCACACCGGGGCGGTGCGCTTGCGGGACATTCCGAAAAGTCCTGCAAGCAGCATCTTTGGGGCGGATTGAGAGCGCTGTATTTAGGGCTCCCAAAATGCTCTGCGCATTGGAATGAATGGGCAGCGCTTTCAAAGCGCCTTAAAAGCGCGTTGAAAGTGCAGCAAAACTGGAGTTTTTACCCTTTTTTGGGGGAAAGTGCGCAAAAGGGGAAGTTCCACTTTAAGGACTCGTTCCCCGCTCCTCTTAAACAATTGCCACTTTTGTGAAGCGGGGGGAGGGGCAGGTACCCGATTTTGAAAGGTACCCCTTCCCACCTCTGTTCCGAGCTCGGAAATGGAATTTCTCCTCTCTCCCGCCCCCCTCCCCCCCTTCTTCTTACCTAAACCCGATCGTTCCAGTAACGGGGGCGGCGGGCACAGGAGCTCCAGCCACTGTCTCTGTCCTCATTGGATAGATTGATTGATAGCAGCAGGAGCCATTGGCTCCCCCTGCTGTCAATCAAATCCAGTGACACGGGAGCCGGGGGGGCGTGGCCGAGTCCTGCTGTCTGTGTCAATGGACGCAGCAGCAGGACTCGGTAGCGTGCCCGCACGAGTGGCCCCATGGAAAGCGCCTCTTTGTGGGGGCACTTGAGAAGCAGTGTTAATTTTGTCGACTAAAACGACTAAAACATTTTAGTCGACTAAATGAAAAGTATTTTAGTCGACTAAAATACGACTAAAACTAAAACCATTGAGATGACTAAAATGGGACTAAAACTAAAATGGCATTTTAGTCGAAAGACTTATGCCCCATACAAGCGAGCGGATTTTCCGTCGGAAAAAACTTGGATGATTTTTCCGACGGAATTCCGCTCAAGCTTGGCTTGCATACACACGGTCACACAAAAGTTCTCTGAACTTTCGACCGTCAAGAACGCGGTGATGTACAACACTACGACGAGCCGAAAAAATGAAGTTCAATGCTTCCGAGCATGCGTCGAATTGTTTCCGAATTTTGCGTGTCGGAATTTGTACAGACGATCGGAATTTCCAACCGGAACTTTTTCCGACCGAAAAATTGGGAACCTGCTCTCAATCTTTTGCTGGCCGAAATTCCGCCAGCAGAAGTCCGATGGAGCGTACACACGGTCGTATTTTCCGACCAAAATCTCTCATCGGACTTTTGCTGGCGGAACTTCCGATCGTGTGTACGGGGCATAAGACTAAAACTAAATTGAACTTTGACTTCAAAATTAACACTGGTCTGTAGTGCATGTTCATGCCTCACTACCTTAAATAATATATGAGATTTTTCACTCCAGCAGTGTATAATGAGTTTGGAAATTGTAGAGAAATGCTAACTAATGCATTACAATTTAATTACACCCATTAGATTTTAGATGACTAAAATGAGTTTTAGTCGACTAAAATGTACTGGCGATTTAGTCGACTAAATACGACTAAAACTAGAACAATTGCAGAAGACTAAAATGGGACTAAAACTAAAATGCCATTTTAGTCCTAAGACTAAGACTAAAACGAAATCGAAATTGGCTGCCAAAACTAACACTGTTGAGAAGAGGAGGAGCCAGGAGCGCCGCGGGGGACCGCAGAAAAGGAGATTTGGGGCCACTCTGTGCAAAACCCTTGCACAGAGGTGGCAAGTATAACATGTTTGTTATTTAAAAAAACAAAACAAAAACAAAAAAAAACGACCTTTACAAGAATAGCAGAAAAATGATGGCAACAATGAAAAAAAATGACCTAACATGCAAGCGTAAACAATAAATAAATACAATAAATAAATAAATAAATAAAACATAGTTGTACAGAATGCTTATAAAGACGTATCCCAGTTCCATAGTGGGGGGGTGGAGGGATATTCCCCTATAAGGATTGCTAGTATACAAATAAAAAACATAAGTGAGCATAGAGACGTAATAAAAAAATAAATGACATGACTGAGGAAGGTTACTAGAGTGCAAATCAAAAGAAATAAATATAAGATTAAATTTGTAGCTTATGAGAAAGGAAGATGTTGACAAGACGCCTAGAAAATACTGCGCACAATATTGTTACAGCCGACCATGGGGCTTAGCAGGGGGTCTTAAAGTGATATTAAACCCAAAAGGAAACATTTATTATATATTTTTATTTATTACATTTATTATATTGCAGCTTACCAATTCTTATATGTGATGGCTGCATTTGTTTTGTTTTTTTAGGTGCTTTATTTTCACCTGGTGATCTGGCCAGTAAGTCAACAGAACAAGCTCTCCCGCAAATATAGCGATTAACACTGCAGAGACAAACCATTTACCATTGACAGGGGTGCTTGCAACGATCAGCTTTTATTCATTCATTTATAAACTTTATCCCAAAAGGGAAAAAAAAAAACTGTTGCTGTAACTGCTTGTGTAAACCGAAAAGTAAGCTGGAGTTTCGCTTCAGTTTGTTAGTGTATTTAAATCTGCTAGTACATTGAACACTCCCCCTCCGCCCAGCTTGACAGTGTTGCTGTTCAAATGTGCCCCCTGTGCTCCTTCATCCAGAATGGGGGGGGGGGGGGCTCTAATACAGGAGGGGTGTTACCGGCCAGATCACCAGGTGAAAACAGACGGTAAAAGCCTAAAAAAAAAAGGAAAACTAATGGAGCCACTGCATCTAATGATTGGTGAGCTGCAATATATTTAAAAAAAAATTTGTTTGGGGTTTAATATCGCTTTAACTATGGAACTGTAAAGCCCGTACACACTTGGCCAAATGTTGGGGGACAGCAGCTGGTTCAAATAAAAGAGTCTGACATTTGGCCCGTGTGTATGTCGGTCTGTCCGACAGAAGCCATCTGTTGGACGTGCATGCTGGAAAACCAGCAGCCGAATGAGTCCCAATCAGCCAATGGCAGAGAGCACTGATCAGGGTGATCTGGCGGGAGGGAGGCGGGGGGGCCCTGGAAGCGGATTGGTTTCTATGGAGAGCTGCACTAGATTTTGCACCCTCCAGTTTTAGTAAATCAACCCCTCTGTTCAAGAGGGAACTGCTGCCCAAAGCCCGCAATCCACCCATCTCTGTGGTTTCAAGTGCCGGCCAATTAGGGTTGTCACCTGGATTCACCCGGACAGTCCGGGTTTTGAATCATGTGTCCGGGTTTCAGACAGACTGAATCCCAGACACATTATTCACACCGGGTTGTGGCTCCCCAAGTCACCAAGATAGTCACACAAATCTGTTGCCGTCCAGGAGCTGTGGGCAGCTGTCTGGGGGGCAGGGGGGCAGGTTCGGCATCACTGGGGTGCAGGGTGATGATGTCAGCAAGAGCAATTTGGCCACACCCATGTTTTGCTGCGGCACGCTATGTGCACCTCATTACTACTCTCCGCAGGGCACACAATGGTGTCCCAGGCCGCTAAAGTGTTCGGGTTTGGCTTGAAGAAAAGGCAGCAACCCTACGGCCAATGCAACCCATAAATACTCCCCAAATAGAATGAACATAACTACAAACACACTTCAATGACATCAACCTTCACGAAATCACAGCAGGGTCCTTGCAGACTGATGGAGGAATTTCGTATTTCCTTATTATTATTGGCTCACCAATACATAAGAATGCATTCTAAGCCTGGTTACCTTAGACGACTTCATACTATAGAAATGCCATTACCAACTGACCAAATGACCAAGTCCCCTCAGGAATGTGTGCCATCTTCCTTTAAGGGCAATACCACTTTCCAAAGGGTTACAATTATTCGTTACTTACCCACAAGTCCCTTATATACAGTGAGGAGGGAAAAAGTATTTGCTCCCCTGCTGATTTTGTACATTTGCCCACTCACAAAGAAATAATCAGTCTATAATTTTAATGGTCGGTTTATTTTAACAGTGAGAGACAAAATAACAACAAAAATATTCAAAAAAAAAAACGTATTTCAAAAAAGTTATTAATTGATTTGCATTTTAATGAGTGAAATTAGTATTTGATCCCCTATAAATCAGCAAGATATCTGGCTCCCAGGTGTCTTCTATACAGGTAACGAGCTGAGATTTGGAGCACTCCTAAAGGGAGTGCTCCTAATCTCAGCTTGTTAGCTATATAAAAGACACCTGTCCACAGAAGCAATCAATCAGATTCCAATCTCTCCACCATGGGCCAACACCAAAGAGCTGTCCAAGGATGTCGGGGACAAGATTGTAGACCTACACAAGGCTGGAATGGGCTACAAGACCATCGCCAAGCAGCTTGGTGAGAGGGTGACAACAGTTGGTGCGATTACTCGCAAATGGAAGAAACACAAAATAACTGTCAATCTCCCTCGGTCTGGGGATCCATACAAGATCTCACCTCGTGGAGTTTCAATGATCGTGAGAACGGTGAGGAATCATCCCAGAACTACACGGGAAAATCTTGTCAATGATCTCAAGGCAGCTGGGACCATAGTCACCAAGAAAACAATTGGTAACATACTACGCCGTGAAGGACTGAAATCCTGCAGTGCCCGCAAGGTCCCCCTGCTCAAGAAAGCACATGTACAGTCCTGTCTGAAGTTTGCTAATGAACACCTGAATGATTCAGAGGAGAACTGGGTGAAAGTGTTGTCGTCAGATGAGACCAAAATTGAGCTCTTTGACATCAACTCAACTGTTTGGAGGAGGAGGAATGCTGCTTATGACCACAAGAACACCATCCCCACCGTCAAACATGGAGGTGGAAACATTATGCTTTGGGGGCGTTTTTCTGCTAAGGGGACAGGACAACTTCACCGCATCAAAGTTATGATGTACGGGGCCATGTACTGCCAAATCTTGGGTGAGAACCTCCTTCCCTCAGCCAGGGCATTGAAAATGGGTCGTGGATGGGTATTCCAGCATGAAAATGACCCAAAACACACGGCCAAGGCAACAAAGGAGTGGGTCAAGAAGAAGCACATTAAGGTCCTGGAGTGGCTTAGTCAGTCTCCAAACATTAATCCCATAGAAAATATGTGGAGGGAGCTGAAGGTTCGAGTTACTAAACGTCAGCCTCGAACCTTAATGACTTGGAGAGGATCTGCAAAGAGGAGTGGGAAAAAAATCCCTTCTGAGATGTGTGCAAACCTGGTGGACAACTACAAGAAACGTCTGACCTCTGATATTGCCAACAAGGGTTTCGCCACCAAGTACTAAGTCATGTTTTAAGAAGGGGTCAGATTCTTCTTTCACTCATTAAAATGCGAATCAATTTATAACTTTTTTGAAATGCGTTTTTCTGTATATTTTTGTTGTTATTCTGTCTCTCTCTGTTAAAATAAACCGACCGTTAAAATTGTAGACTGATCGTTTCTTTTGTCAGTGGGCAAACGTACAAAATCAGCAGGGGAGCAAATACTTTTTCCCTCACTGTACCACAGCCAAAATTGGAATAAACTAGTCTCTGACCAGAGCTGCATTATGCACAGGTCTGGTTTGATCACCGTGCCAAGCCGTAAAGACGGGGGGGGGGGGGGGGGACTCCTTGGTGAAAGGCATCTATAGCTATGTATTCTTGTTCCATTTTGCAATATTATTGCATTTGTTATCTTTATCTGTTAATACTTAATTAAAGGTGATATACAGTTTGATTTTTACCTACAAGTGTTTGTGTGATCTCTCTTTGCACATCCCGAAAAACCCCAAGAATGTAAACTATCGCGTAACCATAAAACACAGACCGAGCCTCATTCTGACATGTTTCGCCCAAAAAGGGCTTAATCATAGCATATTGGTGCGCCCTATGATCTCTATGATTAACCACAATGGATGGTCACATAAGTGTGCTGTACTGCCTGTGTTACAAAAAACAGCGCTCCTGGTGGCCTATTTCAGTAATGAAATGCCGCATTTCCCTCCTCCCTCCTTCCCAGTCCCCCTATCCTGACTATTCTATGCTCCCCCTATTCCCCCCCCCCTCCCTTTTTTTTCTTCTTTCTCCTCTTATCTTTCTTTTTGTCCCTCCTCATATCAGCTTAAGCTGGCCATACATGGATTGAATCTCGGGCATTGCAGCAAGGACTGAACAAGATTCGAGCCATCTATGGGCAGGCTGGTGGTACTGAAGCTGATCCATTGATTGACTTCAGTACCACCAGCCTGTGGTATTTTTTTTTGCATGCGATGACTGCTGTCAGCTATAGCCGCCAGCAGTGAGCACTGTGTTCTGCCGGGAAAGCTCCCCTTGCTCCCCACCGGCAGAACACAATAGTGCTGCGGTAAGGATTTCTCCATCAGCACTTTCCTGCTTTAGCCTGCTTTAGAGTTACTTCAGCATTTTCTTAGTTGAACCAACCTACGTCCCTCGCTAGGAGCAATCCTTCTGATGAAGCCATTAGGCTGCATTCACACCAGAACGTCTTTGAGTGTTTTTCCAGCCTTATTTGTGAGTTTTTATGTGCGTTTTTGGTGCGATTTGAGCTTTTTTGCAGCGTTTTTGAGCTTTGGTGCTTTTTCTATTAGCCAATAGAGAAAACTATCATCTGTTGCATCATTTGTTGCTAGGTTTTTCAGCTTTTTATAGCTTTTTCCATCAGCTTTTATTTCTCTTTTTATTATTATTTATTCATTATTTTTTTTTGTTGTTGTTAGGGTAAGGGGTTAGCGTTAAGGTTAGGATTAAGGGTTGGGGTTAGGGTTATTTATTGTTTTATTTTTTTAAATTTTGTTAGGGTTAGGGTGTTAATAACTACTAATGCTACTAATAATAATAAATTAATAAATAAATGTAAAGATAAATGCACAAATCAAGAAAAATAATCAGAAATAAATACAATAACTTAATAGTATGTAACAATAAATAAATAACTAACCCCTAACCTTAACCCCTAACTCTTAAAAAATAAATAAATGATATAAATTATTATTATTATTATTATTATTAATGTGTTTTCTTGTTTGGGTTTGGGCGTTTAATTTTTATTATTATATTATTATTAATATGGCGTGTTTCCATTTATTTCTATGGGAATAAAAACAAGCCAAAAACATGCAAATCTGCCCAATCTGAGCTACATAAAAAGCTCCGGAACTTTCAGGCATTTAGCTTCAGGAAGAGATGTGAACTGTCTCCATAGAGAATAATAATGTTTTTTTTTTTTCTTGATGGGCACTGGTGAGGCTGCATTGAAGAGTACTGATCAAGTTGCATTGATGGGCACTGGTGAGGCTGCTTTGAAGGGTACTGGTCAAGCTGCATTAATGGGCACTGGTCAGGCTGCATTGATGGGCACTGGTGAGGCAGCACCGATGGGCACTGGTGAGGCTGCACTGATGGGCACTGGTAAGGCTGCATTGATGGGCACTGGTAAGGCTGCATTGATGGGCACTGGTGAGGCTGCATTGATGGGCACTGGTGAGGCTGCATTGATGGGCACTGGTGAGGCTGCTTTGAAGGGTACTGGTCAAGCTGCATTAATGGGCACTGGTCAGGCTGCACTGATGGGCACTGGTCAGGCTGCACTGATGGGCACTGGTAAGGCTGCATTGATGGGCACTGGTGAGTCCGCATTGATGGGCACTGGTGAGTCCGCATTGATGGGCACTGGTGAGGCTGCATTGCTGGACACTGGTAAGGCTGCATTTGATGGGCACTGATCAGGCTGTATTTGATGGGCACTATTTAGGCTGTATTTGATGAGCACTGATTAGGCTGCATTTGATGGACGCTGGTAAGGCTGCATTTGATGGGCACTGATCAGGCTGCATTCATGGGCACTGAGGAGTGAGCGGCCCTAGGCCCGGGCCCCACTTTGCACAATCAATACAGGCAGCCTAAGGAGAGGGGCCCCGGGCCGGCACACTCGGCTCTCCCCGCCTCACTCTTCTGCACAGACCAACACATGTGTGCGGACACCTTGGGGCAGGAGGGGCCCCACATATCAGAGCCTGCATAGAAACATGGAGAGGCCCCCAGACCTCAGAAAGGCCCTGCATAGAGACATAGTGTAGAAGGGGCGCCCAGTCATTGTAACTTGTTTTAGAAATTCCCTGCGAGGGAACCATTGTCACACATTGTGGTGTTTGTTTTTGTTAGTATAGCATACAGGTTTAATTATTTTGTTGTTGCATCTGTTCTATATTTATTTGTTTAATGCACGTGGATTTCGAAAGGCTGGCACTTTACAATAAATGTTGCACTTTATTTGTTAAAAAAGGAGTACGTATTATATATTTATATAATTTTGAGGTGGGGGGAATCTTTTTTTTTTCCCTAGGACCTGACCCCTGCTTTGATGCATCACCTGCATTTCAACTGGATTTTGTGTATTGCTCTGGTTAGATCTTCTATGTCACACCAACCATATTTGACACTTGGTACATTGGAATTGTTTCACATTGACGTTGCATCCTTCTGATTCTTCAATGAAGCTTTTATGGGAAAAAAATAGCACATGCACCATATTTGGTGCAATTTGGCACATTAAGCAGCCCATTCAAAAGAATTCACAATGTTTATGCAACACGTAACGTTGATGCACTGCGACAGTGTGAATCCAGCTCAAGTAGGGTTATCACACATGAAAATGTATGCTAGTGAGCGTAGCAATAAAAGTAAATGTGAACATTCAGCATGTTAAAGCTGAACTCCAGGTATGATTTTTATTGCATAATTACATCCAGCTTGAACTAATGTAAGTATGCATCTCTTATACCTGAAAGCTGGCAATGACTGTAGTAGTTGGCACTACTACAGTGATTACCGTGATCTTCTGGGTCCACTGTTCCACTGCATACTGACCACAGGGGGTGGCTGCAATTCACAGAATGCCTTGTATTTCTGTTTTTCAATGAACACAACGCGTTCTCTGGTTGGACAAGATGGAGAGGGGGGGCGGGGAGATGACCACCTTGTCCAATCAAAACGTTCGACCTGGATGATTATTGCAATTACTGTAGTAGCGCCGACTACTAAAGTGATTATCAGCTTCCCCAAAGGTCCCTCAGGTATGATATATGCATATTTACATTGTGCCAAGCTGGACCAATGAATGCATTGAATTAATATCATACATGGAGTTCAGTTTTAAAGTATAAATAAAGGCAAAACTTTTATTTTCCGTTTTGGATAAAGCAGAGAGGGATTAGAGCCCCTGTCAGTTTTTATTGCTGTCTGTGCCTCCCCCCATTGGGGAGATTCCCCCTCTCTATTTGTCCTGTTTACCATTATCATTGAAAGTGAAAGTAAAAGAAAATCCCACATTTTAGGTTGTCCCCTGGAGAAGTAATAGAGGCGAAATATTCCAATAGGGACACCATAGTTCTGATGAGCTTGGGGGGTCCCTAAGGGTTTACCTTAATTTGCAGGGATTTCCTCACACTTCCTGTTTGGCTATGGGACAGGAAGTAAAGGTAAATCTCCCCAATGGGGCACAGATGGTGGGGGGGGGGGGGGAATCAGACAGGGGTTATAACCCTCCCTTACGCTATCCAAAATGAAAAAAAAAAAAAAGTTCTGCCTATAGTTCTACTTTAATGTCTACTTAGCTTCATTTCTTTCAGTTACTCGTAAAAAAAAAAGTTCTGTTGTCATCTTAGTCACTAATCACAGAATGGCAAAGATGGCAATAACAGCCTGTAATTAAAGTGGAAGTAAACCTTCCTATCGTTTTCAGCCAAGGAAGCTGCCATCTTGGACTTTGTTTAATCTACAACTGCCATGCTGCACATGTGATCAGTTATGACACCAGCCATTGGATGGTTTGGCAGTCTGGTTGAGAGCACAACCAATGGGAGGGTTACATTCCCGGCACGTGCCGGAAATGTAACTTATTTGAAATGGTTAAATGGATGGGTTTACTTCCGCTTTAAGCTGAACGGGCCTACTTTGTATTTTAAAAAAATTTAATTATCAGAATTTTTCTAAATAAATCTACCTTTATCTCCGAGTTTTGGAACATCTCCATGGCCTCTTCCACCAGCGCCTCCTCATATCCAAGTTTACAAAGTCGATCTGTGGCTCCCAGATAACCCAAGACCTGTTGTAAGTGACAGAAAAAACTGCAATGAGAAGATACTGGTCTGTATGGAGAAAAATGAGCATTGCACATGGAATAAAGCTGATGAGATGTTTTTCCTAGGTGGATGGTTTAAAAAAAAAGCCCAAAAATCCATATTAAACCTGGGAATAGATTCAGTCCCATCTCATACTAGACTAGTGCTTACTCACGTCTTAATGGCGGCGCACTGGAAGACCACTGTTATTCCATCACTCCCAGACACTATTGACCTGATTCAAACCGCATTGCACTTATGGGAAGGGCACCTACCAGCAATCTTATAAAGCTCGGTATCCTTGGATTAGATGGTATAGGAAATACACTATATTACCAAAAGTATTAGGACGCCTGCCTTTACACGCACATGAACTTTAATGGCATCCCAGTCTTAGTCCGTAGGGTTCAATATTGAGTTGGCCCACCCTTTACAGCTATAACAGCTTCAACTCTTCTGGGAAGGCCGTCCACAAGGTTTAGGAGTGTGTCTATGGGAATGTTTGACCATTCTTCCAGAAGCGCATTTGTGAGGTCAGGCACTGATGTTGGACAAGAAGGCCTGGCTCCCCACTCCACAAAATGATTTGAACCAGTGCACAAAGCCAGGAATTGATTAAAACTGTTTGTTTCAGTTGCATTAACTCTTTGGCTGCATTAGATCTGTGTGTCCATTATTCATATCTGCCTTATGGTGGGCTGAGACAACGGTGATGACATCTTTGAATAATAAAGGCTACTGCAGGGAGGTCGTCTGTCAGTACACAAAGTAAACCACAGTTTGCCAATGGTGGGAATTACCGTACCGCCATCCAGAGGAAGGATCTTTGTATAAATATTGGAGATATTCTGTACTGATGTCAAATTTTTAGAGACAGACCCAATTTTTTAAACCTTTTCTTAGGAAATGATTGGCCTTTGCTTTCAGTACTGACCAACTGCACTATAAAATGATTCTTTCTTTCTCTGTATATACAGACTGATATACGGTGCCTTGAAAAAGTATTCATATCCCTTGACATTTTCCCTATTTTGTCATGTTACAACCAAAAACGTAAATGTATTTTATTGGGATTTATGTGATAGACCAACACAAAGTGGCACATAATTGTGAAGTGGAAGGAAAATGATAAATGGTTTTCAAACATTTTTACGAATAAATATCTGAATAGTGTGACGTGCATTTGTATTCAGCCCCCTTTACTCTGATACCCCTAACTAAACTCTAGTGGAACCAATTGGCTTCAGAAGTCACCTAATTAGTAAACAGCATCATTAAGGCCAAGGAACACATCCGACAGGTCGGGGATAAAGTTTTGGGAGAAGTTTAAAGCAGGGTTAGGTTATAAAAAAACTTTCTCATGGAGCACTGTTCATTCCATCATCTGAAAATGTAAAGAGTATGATACAACTGCAAACCTACCAAGACATGGCCGTCCACCTAAACAGACAGGCTGGACAAGGAGAGCATTCATCAGAGAAGCAGCCAAGAGGCCCATGGTAACTCTGGAGGAGCTGCAGAGATCCACAGCTCAGATGGGAGAATCTGTGTTAGAATGGCCCAGTCAAAGTCCAGACCTAAATCCAATTGAGAATCTGTGGCAAGACTTGAAAATTGCTGTTCACAGGCCCTCTCCATCCAATCTGACAGAGCTTGAGATATTTTGCATAGAAGAATGGGCAAAAATGTCCCTCTCTAGATGTGCAAAGCTGGTAGAGACATCCCCAAAAAGACTTGCAGCTGTTATTGCAGAAAGAGGCGGTTCTACAAAGTATTGACTCCGGGGGGCGCCATACAAATGCCCCCCCACACTTTTCACATTATTATTTGTAAAACATTCTGAAAACCATTTATCATTTTCCTTCCACTTCACAATTAGTTGCCACTTTGTGTTGGTCTATCACATAAAATCCCAATAAAATACATTTATGTTTTTGGTTGTAACATAACAAAATGTGGAAAATTTCAAGAGGTATGAATACTTTTTCAAGGCACTGTACATATTAATTTGGGTTGATTAATTTTATTAGAGCACGCAGTAGTCTTTGACTCTTCGATAATCAGCCAATTCTTATTGCATTAACATTTTTCCTTACTATAAAAAATGCCGTTCATATGAAATGGAAGCATATTGCAATAAATACAGTAAGGTATAAAAGTGAAATAAGATGATTCCTACTTATTGTCTTTGGGTTGGATGGAGGTGGATCCCTCCATCCAACCCAACATAACAAAAGAATACAAAATTAATTTTGTTCCATTTGTTACTTTTATGCCCCGTAAACACACGGTCGGACATTGATCGGACATTCCGACAACAAAATCCTAGGATTTTTTCCAACAGATGTTGGCTCAAACTTGTCTTGCATACACACGGTCACACAAAGTTGTCGGAAAATCCGATCGCTCTAAACGCGGTGACGTAAAACACGTACGTCGGGACTATAAACGGGGCAGTGGCCAATAGCTTTCATCTCTTTATTTATTCTGAGCAGGCGTGGCACTTTGTCCGTCGGATTTGTGTACACACAATTGGAATTTCCGACAACGGATTTTGTTGTCGGAAGATTTTATATCCTGCTCTCAAACTTTGTGTGTCGGAAAATCCGATGGAAAATGTCCGATGGAGCCCACACACGGTCGGAATTTCCGACAACACGCTCCGATCGGACATTTTCCATCGGAAAATCCGACCGTGTGTACGGGGCATTAGATGCACACGACTCCAGTTCAATCAGCTTTTTCCATTTCTCTTTGTAGTTTGAACTAGCAGGAATAACTCAGATACATAAGTGATCTCCCGAAATAATGAATTAACGCGTTAGAATGAATATAGCCAATATTCCGAAATAACGTTCGAAACAACGAATTGATTTTAAACAACGAATATACGAAACAAATCCAAATATACAAAATGAATTATTCTAACATAATGAATATGATGAAACAAAATTATGTATTTACCAAATTAATCCAAAAATGAAACAAAACCCATTTTTCCATCATGCAAACCTTTAGTGTCTAGATTGGTAACTGTAGAAACAATAAGGTCTATATAAAGAAGATATTTTCACTTGTCATTTGCAGTCCTCTGTTTATTAACTTCCCCAGCAAAGCTGAGTACATCAAGGCTACTTTGCCAATTCGCACACTCCTCACCTAGGGTAAAAAATAACATAAGCTCCATGACCTGGATGATACCCACACTGTTCTTCCTATGTGGCTGTATTTACTGCAATGATTTTGGCAGGAGTATCAATTTTTCCATCTTCCCTCCCTTGGCCGCTGGACATATGTGCAGAAATCTGATGGTGGAAAGGGAGTTTTGAGGTGCCTGATGCAGAACCTAATGAGAGTAGAAGTCATGCAACATACGCAGAGCCAACACTCATACACTCCAACACAGCCACCATGAGGACATCCACACACACTGCAGTAAATTAGGAGTTTGAGTTCCTCAGAGTGCTCCTTTTACCACATGAGGGTTTCTTCAGTAGTGATCAACAGACCACTATGGTGAGGTGCTACTGCCTCCTCCTAATATACTACACAGTTGGTCGGAACATCCTTGCAGCTGCCCCTCATTCCCTATAGCTTCTTCGAACTCCCATTCTGGAACCTTCCACAACTGCTATTGCTCCTGTCTTCTCTACTTGTCAGTACCTGATTAGTATCTTGAGGAAAAAAAAAAAGTCTCCTTAGCCAGGGCCTCCTTGGTATTTTCTTGAAGATCACTTCCTTCAGCCTCAAGGTTTAGTTCACTTGTGGTGTCTGCTAGTGGGTCATAGGGTTACCACCATGACAGACTTTATTAGTCCTAATGGGACCCAAAATGGAGGTCTTCAAAGTCTACGACCTCACTCTTTTAAATTCTTAATTCAACATTTTATTTATAAAAAATACAGAAGAGAAAAAGGGATGAGATTACAAATGTTCGAAGCTCCGTGACTTCACTTGACACCGAGAAAATTCTTCTGAGGTGGAGACCACCTAAGGTTAATAATGACACTCTTGAGCCTGCATGGCATGTCCCTTCTCTGCCTTGGTTTTAGGCTGTTATCTCTGGAATAAGTTATATGACTTTTCTCCAATTTAGGTTATGTTCAGGCAAACTTGGATAAATCTGAGGATCAGCTTACCTGTTCTAGGCTTTGTCCTCCCATTTTCTGGAGTGCAATCAAAGCTCTGCGCACAGGGTATCCCATGGAAGTCACAGCCTCAATGACATCTTGCTCTTCTTGGCTAAGAGCTTGAAGAACATCCCCTGAGGAGTCTGAGTAATTTTGTCTTGTAGGTGGAAGGCAGGAATATGGGCTCAAAGACTGAAGGGACAAAAGCAAAAGGTCCTGTAAGACAATTGTTTTTTTGGTGACATAATAATGTTGTAGAATGTCAAGTTTTACCACAGCGAGCTTTAAAAGGCAGACATTTAGATTTCTATATGGAGAGAAAATGGAGCTTTAGGCTGGGTTCACAAATGAGCCGCATGCAGCTCACAGCAGGGGTCCGGTGTGTCCTGGTTCACCGTTTCAGGTCTGATTTCACCCCGAATTTTGGCCTGAATTCGGACCTGAAACGGACCAAAAGACGCACCGGACCCACTGCAGAGATATGTGAACCAGCTCCATAGAGAGCTGGTCAAAATCTCCTGCTGTTGCGAATTCGCAATGGTGTGAACCCAGCCTCCAACAGAGGAGCATTTTAACAGAACAGGTTAAGCTCACAGATAATAAATAACAAATCCATAAACAAGAATTTATATTTTAGTGGAAGGTGATGGACCAGCTTATGTTTGACATTTATTTGCCTTTGCTGCCCAGATATAAAGTTTTACCACCATTATGTTCCCACATTGATTTCCTCTGTTTGTTCCTCACATGTCCAGTTGTTGAAATAAATAATCCATGCCATGTTGGTTTCATATTATTAATGGACCTTCTTTCTAGATAATCTGATCAATTTTTATTTCCTGAGAAATATTCTCAAGCAGCAGACTTTGAGATCTGCTACTTGAGGATATTTATCCTAAATTGTCTATTACCGATATGATGATATGTATTTAATTTGTTTTCTTATAGTTTTAGCATGTGTTAATCTGCTTCCTATTACATCATGTGGTAAACAATCAAACCTTACCATGTTGGTGGGCTTGTGGCAGCGTATTGGTGGGATGGAACCAGCGCTGTGTGGTCTCTTCGGACAGCAACATGTTGAAGTTGGAGGTGGTGTAGGGCTCAAAGCACATCCACAACGGTTGCTTCTCTGGTGCTGGCCCTGTGGAGATCCTCTACCTTCAGAGCTTCCCTTATGGGGATGAACCAGTGCTGTAATTCTCTTGTTTGCTGCTTCCACCTCACTCCTAAAACTATGTGGAGGCGTCAAGGACATTCTCTTTTTAACGTGGGATGGTGGAGATTCAGTATGAGAGCAGCGGCATTTGGGTGGAGGGCTTGGCAGGAGGGGAGAAGTACGGGGCCTAGGAGTCCACTGTGGCTGAGGGCTTCTACACAAACGAGACCTGACTTCTCTCTGCCGAGCATCTATCTCACTTTCCTCTGAAGAAGAGTATTCATCATCCTCAGAGTAACCATCTTCCTCAAAGATTCTTTCATTTTTTTCAGTGTTCTCTGTTGCTCCCCGGCTGCTTCGTGGGCGACTAACGTGGACATCAGGTATGCTTAGGCTTCTACTCCTCCGCATAGGCACAGAAGGTCTCTGGGGACTGTTACGTCTGGTCTTAGGAACTCCTTTTCCATCATGCACCATCCAGTATGAAGGAGCTGTGGGCCGGATATTAGATGTGGAGGTTTTTCGACCATACATTTTTTCTACCCAATCCAGGACCTTCCTCTCTACAGAGAAATCGTGCTGCAGCGAAAGATAGAATACAAGGATTGCATGACTTACCTTAAGAAAATAATTTTCTTTTTTCTTTTTTTTTTACTTTAGCTTAGACACTTATGAAAGTGCATGAGGATACTTCTGATCAATCAGAAGACTCAAAAGACTCCTTTAAAGCGGGGGTTCACCCACACCGCCAAAAAAAAAAAAATATTAAAAGCCAGCAGCTACAAATACTGCAGCTGCTGACTTTTAATACATGGCCACTTACCTGTCCCGTGGTCCAGCGATGTCGGCAGGGGACGCCGAGAACCCGCTCGGTTCTCGGCAGCTGCCGCCGCCATCCTAGGTGAGGGAATCAGGAAGTGAAGCATTACGGCTTCACTTCCCGGTTTCCTACTACGCATGCGCGAGTCACGCTGCGCGTCCCAAGTGGTCCCCGCTCTCTCCTGGGAGCTGTGTGTTCCCAGGAGACAGCACAGTGGGGACGGGAAGAGGCATAGACTCCCATGGGAGTCTATGCCGGAAGTGGGTGCAAATACCTGTCTTAGACAGGTATCTGCACCCCCCTCCCCCCTGAAAGGTGCCAAATGTGACACCGGAGGGGGGGAGGGTTCCGAAAAGCGGAAGTTCCATTTTTGTGTGGAACTCCGCTTTATTAATTCGAAAGCCTAGACTGAAAATAATGAATGATGGAATCTGATTGGTTGTGATGGGGTAACAGATGTTTTATTTTCTTATATGCTAAATCAGTGGTCACCAAAGTGTGGCCCTTTGATTGCCTTTATCTGGCCCTTGGGAACTATTCCTCCCACTGATATGAGGCACTATCCATTACACTGACAACAACGATAAGGCATCATTCCTCCCACTGACACCACTCATGGGGCACTATTCCTGCCACTGACATCACCAGGACACCATTCCTCCAACTGACACCAATGATGGTTCACCATTCCTTACAATGATATACAGTAAATGTTGGAACACTATTCCTCCCACCGTCACCAATGATGGGGTACTATTTCTCCCACTGACACCAACAATGGAGCACTATTGCTCCCACTGACACCAACAATGGGGCGGTATTCCCCTGATTGATTCCAACAATGGGGCACTATTCCTCCCACTGACACTAATGATGGTTCACCATTCCTCTCACTAATATAAATGTTGGAACACTATTCTTCGCACTGACACCAACAAAGTGAACACTATTCCTTCCACTGACACTGATAGGGTAACTATTCGTCCCACTGACACCAATGATGGGGCACTATTCCTCCCACTGATGCCAATGATGGGGCACTATTCCTCCCACTGACACCAATGATGAGGCACTATTCCTCCCACTGACACCAATGATGAGGCACTATTCCTCCCACTGACACCAATGATGAAACACTGTGACGGAGTCACTTTGGGCAGGGGGCTTGTGGAACCCAGCTTACCTTAGAGAGCCCTGGAAACTCCTTGTCCAGCTCCCCCCGGCCCCCTCCTATGTGCAAGTCACCCTGTGTCTATTAGGAGTACAGGGTGACTGAGAACCCCAGTCTGATCTGCACTAATCAGACTCACTGTACAACCACACCGGACTCAGCATTTCGTATTGCCCCTGTTATCCTGGGTCTTATATGTGTGGTTTGTGATGAAAGAATGAGGGGGGTTTTTCACTTGGGACAGTAATATTTCTGAACAATATCCCTCAAGAAAATACGAAGATAAATTCCACATTTCCAGCTGCTGGAGCGTTGTGTGGGCTTAGCCTCATGGACTGTTGTGGACTTTTTACTAGATCGTTTGAGGTATGGCTGTATCCCATTGTTCTATTGTTTCTATCTGCCTTGGGAGCAAAGTATTATGGGATGTATATGCTTATGTGGATTAACTTACATGTTAATGAAACTGTTGTTAGCTATTAGAGGCTAGAGGGTAGGGGAGGGGGGGGGGGGGGCATGGTTCTCCAGCAGCCACTCCTAAAGGCGGTCTACTGTTGAAAAGTTGAATGTACCTGTGTGTCTCTTGTTACTGGAGGAGGTAAAGTTTACCCCGCCCTGTGTCATCATGCAAAGAGGGTGCATTGTCCCCTGAGTTTATATCTTTGTGCCTGTGTTTGAATAAAGAGTCTGATGTTTTCCACCCTACACTAATGTCCCAATAAGTGACTGGGTGGGCAAAGGGGTCTTGGATCTTGCTGGTACCAGACAAAGTAAGCGTATATGGTGGACAGACTCTTCTCGAGTACGGTGCTCTGTGACAAGACACTATTCCTCCCACTGACACGGCACTATTCCTTCCACTGACTCCAATGATGGGGCACTATTCCTCCTCCAACTAACCACAAACATTGTTTATTGACACTGGGGCATTTTCTACTCCTACTGGCCACAGTCCAGTCCTCCAAAAAATCTGAAGAATGGTCCCTTTGTTTGGAAAGTTTGAAGACCCCTGTACTAAATGAAGCACACTGCTGTTAAGTGAATGTTGCAATGTTTTTAGAGGGAATACAAGACCTTCTAATTTACCACAAAGAAATATAACTACTGATATGGAACACAGGTTCCCGGGGAATCTATATATTGTTCTTACATTGGACTGGCTCGGGGTTTGCTTATTCTCTTGTCAGCTCCTTCTCTAAAAAAGCTTGATTCCCCATGTTATACCATGTTTTCCCAATAGACATATGTGGGTGAGATTTTATTTTTTAAACAATGTTATTGAAAGTTATTAAATAACAAAACAAATGGTCATTTACTTTAGTCATATGTATATCCAACTTAGTTACATTGATTTAAAAAGGTTTTGCGTAAGTATATAATGCGTGATATCCTGTACCAGTCTACCTCTAATGGGTTCAAAGTGTAGGCATGGACAGGCCACCAAATTAACTAGATAGTTGGGTTCAAAAAATTAAAACGGAAGCAAAACTTGCAAATCAGATTGAAAAGGTAGGTCCAGGATGCTAGACTACATCAAAGATATGCACATATATGGCTTAAAGGTACTTCAAACTTAAGGATAAGTTACAAGTTACACTCTTTTAAGTAGTTGGATGCTCTAGGATGGGATAGACAGGTATTCCCTTTTTTTTTAATGTGATGGTGGAGTAGTTTTTATAAGCAAGCATAAGTTCGTACTGAGCTTGAATATTTAGTCTGGCTATAGCTGTCGATGAATTGGGTGTGTCCCTGGATTTCCATAGGCTGGTTATAGTGAGCCTTGCCGCCATTAGTGTATGGACTACTATTGTTCTAAATGTTGTAGGGTATATGTCCAAATTTAGGCCGAGTAAGGCTGTGGCCGGAGTAAGTTCGGTTAGATTTCCCGTAAGGTCTGCTATAAATGATGCTATTGAGTTCCAGAAGCTTTGCAAGTTTTTACAGCTCCATTAGATGTACAGAAGGTTACCTGTCTGTTCGTTACATCTCCAACATATGTCAGATGTAGAGGGATACATTTTTGATCATTTGTATTGGGTCAAATACCATCTATTCAGTATTTTTTGTGCATTATCCCAATGTTCGATACACACGGAAGATTTTTTACTGGATATATGAATGGCTTTTTTCCATTGGTATATGTGGGTGAGATTTAAGACTTTTTATTTTACTGACCAACAACGTAAATTTACTGCTGTGGAAAGTGCAATAATCCATAGCAACTTATCTTTCTACTGAAGTCTGCTCTCTGACTGATTGATATTAGACTGGACTTACTGAATAAGCACCTTACTGAATAAGCTTGTGTGATGCAGTGTTCCTATGCTATGTCATTGCTAATTGTTTTTTATGTCTATTGAGGAAGGATATGTATAAAATTAGAAAGTTCCCATGCAGAGAACATGGTTTAAGTTGGTTAATGTTTAAACAAATGCATGGAGTCAAATTTCCACTAGATGTGAATTTCGATGCAATCATGAGACAGTTGTGAGGGTAACAGAAAAGATCAAAACAGATAGGAGCCCATCAACTGCACGTTATTTAGCAGTAGTTGTATGAGCTAAAAGGAGGCCTCAAATGCAGAGCCTGACATCACTAAAAGGCCCCAGATAATGTTCAATATATATATATTGAGAAGACTGTCAGAGACTGCAGACCTAATAGAGGAGTGGAGGGTCAGAGAGTGTGGACAGCAGTGGCGGCCCGTCCATTAGGGGCACACGGGCACCGCCCACCCATCCATGCATCCGGCCCCCTGATCTACATGCAGGGCGCCGGATGCATGGATTCCAATGGGGGGGGGGTTTTGAAGCACGTGATTAGAGCCAGAGGCTGCGCCCCGAGCCCACCCAGTTGTGTGACAATAGCGAATGCATATGCGCTATTTTTACACTGATTCTTCTGAGACCCGTTTCCCAATTGACCGAAAGGAGAAGCTTTACGAGTGGCTGAGAGAGGAGGAGGGAAGAGACGGAAGCCGCCCGTGATGCTGAGGAGGAGAGCAGGGGAAGGATAAGCCACCGCCCGTCGCCTGGTTGAAGCGCTGCTCACCATAGATGGGGTAAGTGCTCTGGTGCTCCTGGTGACCCGACCAACCGGAACGGGGGGGTATGGGTTACCCCAACCAACCAGAGGGGGGGTGGCTGTGGGTGTACTGTTTGCCGCCGTCCCAAAAAAAAATGTACCACCAGCCGCCACTGGTGAAGAATATATATTGTTGGCTGCAGAAGACAATAGGAAACTGGAAACATGTTAGATAAGGCTGGTATAGATCAATACTATTACCCTAATCCATAGTTGCCAACATTCTCAAAAAAATGTTAAGGGACACTTTTTCTGTCGGCGGAGAATTATTTTAATTAGGGGTGGGGCATTAATTTGTGGGTGTGGTCTAGTAGGAGTGAAAAAATGCAACGACCAATGGGCATAGTTTCAATTACAAAAGAAAGAGAAAGAGAGAGCTGGAGAGAAAAAAACAAAGAGAGAGGGAGAGAGAAAAAAAGAAAGCAAAGAAGAGAGAGGGGGAGAGAAAAAAAGAAAGAGAAAGCGGGATGGAAGGAGAGAGAGGGAGACGGGGGAGAGAAAGAGAAAGAAAAAGAAAGAAAGAAAGAAAGAAAGAAAGAGGGAGAGGGAAAGATTCTAGCACTATGTTCTTCATCACCACAATCACTAATGCAGCTTCTTTCCACAGCAGATCAATGCCACAACACGGGCAGTAATGGAAAGCACACCCATTGGCTGGGACGTGGTGCAGCCCGCCTCCTGCTACCTCCTCAGCCAATAGCTAGCTGAAGTTTTCTGTTACATCCCTCCCTCTCTCTCCATCACCCAGTCCCGACTCCCAGCCCACCCAGCTTACTATGTGTGCAGCCTGAGATGACACCTCTGCCAACCATCCGACCATGCTTGCACCACAATGGGTGACGGCAGAGTGGTGTGGCCTTTTTATGGGGAATCAGACCCCCCGGCCCAGTCCGCCCCTGCCAAAGCCTAGTTTTTGGGATTCAGCCTGGGACAGGCTCAGACTGGGACACAGGTCTGATTTCCGTGAATGTCCCATCAAATCGGGGGCTGTTGACAACTACGCTAACCAATGTTCCCACTACAGACTGCTGAGGTCCGAGGGCCGCACATCATATACCAAAGGGCCCTCATGTTGAGCACCAGAGTTATAGAGGCAAGCTAGAAAACCTTTGGAGATTCCTTTGATATCTCATTAGGGGTAGGTTATGTCATGCACATGGCTGTATGGGGATTTTTTCTGACATACACTACCCCATACATGCACATTGGGTGTAAAATCATTGAGGGATCTAATCATTCCTGATTAAATAGATCTTATATTGTGTACCATGTTGCCACAATCCAGCAGAATGTACCATACATCACTATTAATACACCTGCTGTATGCCTCTCTGACTTACCAGAGTACACATCAATATCTCACTGCAGTCTGGGACATTGACATCTGAGAGGTTAGGGGTCCCATCGCTGGAAGAGGAGAGAGGTATGAATCCGTCATAGAATTTGAAGGGCACGTCATCCAGGTAACTCATTACTCTGGGGATTCCAATGGGTGAAGCCTAAACAATGATAAATAAATTAATGTCTTCTGGTAGAAGGGTATGATTCTTATTCATCGCGTAATAACTGGACTGTTCATGATTGTGTATTTTTCATCATTCTTTTATGAAATGACAGCAACAAAAAAAAAAAAGCCCCCTCTTACTCCATCATATCCTAGGGCAGTGGTGGTCAACTTTCTTAATAAGGGAGCCTCAAGTGCGGCCCCTGACATCACCAAAGGGCCACACATAGAATTCAATGAGTATTCAGTGTCAGAGACAGCAGACACACAACAGGATATAGTTAAAGACTATGGGCATTAAATAAGAGATGGTCAAAGACTATGGGCATGATACAAGAGATGGCCAGAGACTGCAGACGTGATACAAGAGATGGTCAGAGACTGCAGACAGGATACAAGAGATGGTCAGAGACTGCAGACAGGATACAAGAGATGGTCAGAGACTGCAGACATAGTACAGGAGATGGTCAGAGACTGCAGACAGGTTACAAGAGATGGTCAGAGACTGCAGACAGGATACAAGAGATGGTCAGAGACTGCAGACATAGTACAGGAGATGGTCAGAGACTGCAGACAGGTTACAAGAGATGGTCAAAGAGTGCAGATATGATAAAGGGGATCATTGGAGACTGCAGATATAACACTGAAGATGGTCAGAGACTGTAGACATATTACTGGAGAGGGCCAGAGACTGCAGAAATGATACAGAAGATCAGAGACTGCAGATATAATACAGAAGATGGTCGGAGACTGTAGACATGATACAGGAGATGGTCAGAGACTGTAGACATGATACAGGAGATGGTCAGAGACTGTAGACATGATATAGGAGATGATCGGAGACTGCAGATATGAAACAAGAGAAGATCGGAGACTGCAGACATGATACAGGAGATGGTCAGAGACCTGCAGACATGATGCAATAGATGGTCAGAGACTGCAGACAGGATGCAAGAGATGATCAGGGACTATGGACATGCTGTAGGACAAGGGTGTTTAAACCCGTGGCACACGGAGCCCTCAATCCAGGGAAGCACATGCCTATGCTCTGGGATGGTCGGTCAGGAAGCCCAGATTGCGATCAAAAGGTTGCCAACCCGCCACCCCCAGAGCATCAGAGGGCATGGAGCCAGCGCTGGTAGCGGAAGATGCTTCATCTGTCCCAGGCTGAGTGATACCAAATGCACTTTGCTTGGGACCTTTCTAGCAGCCTGGAGAGCGATGTCAGCAGAGGATGCAAGATGATAAGGTAAGTGCATTAACCACTTGCTGACCACTCACAGTACATTTACTGCAGGCGGGCGGCATGTACAGACAAAGCAACGTAACCCTAGGTTATTTTGCCTGTACAGCCTCAGGGGGGGCACCGCGCGACCACCCCACCACGCTACCGCTGTATACACTGGACACAGCGGAATGCGGATCCTGGTACTAATTTGAAAATGAATAAATAAAGAATCAATGACCTATTATAGTAGAATAATCAGGTAGTATAAGTTTACATACCCTGGCAGAATTTATGATTTCTTGGCCATTTTTCAGAGAATATGAATGATAACACAAACTTTTCTATCACTCATGGTTAGTGTTTGGCTGAAGCCATTTATTATCAATCAACTGTGTTGACTCTTTTTAAATTCTAATGGCCACAGAAACTACCCAAATGACCCTGATCAAAAGTTTACATACCCCCAGTTCTTAAAGCGGAGTTCCACCCATTTAAAAGTCAGCAGCTACAAAAAGTGTAGCTGCAGACTTTTAATAATCAGACACTCACCTGTCCCACGGTCCAGCGATGGGGGCGCAGGAAGCCCTGCTCCTCTCCCCTCCGCGGCGCCGACATTCTAACTGCGGGCGCCTGGCTGTGGCTTCACAGCCGGGCCGCGCGTTGCGCACTCATGAGCCGCACTGCCACGCGCGAGCCGCACTGCACGCTGTGAATGGCCGGGGCAATCTTCTGGGACCTGTGACGTGTCCCAGAAGATTTCAGGGAGGGAGGGGGGGAGAGGTGATCTCCCTCCGGTGCCGCAGCGTCAGGGGAAGAAGTGGGAGCTGGGTGCCTGTAAAAACAGGGAAACCCGCCCCCCCCCCCCCCCAAGAAAAATTACATGCCAAATGTGGCATGTCAGGGGGTCACCAGCACTTAAAGCTGAAGTTTTATTTTTGGGTGGAACTCCGCTTTAATACCGTGTATTGATGTATAAAAGAGTGCAGCGCGGGATAATATACCAATGGTTTTTCCAAAATATGATATGGGAAAATTTAAGTGACATATGTATCATAATCAAAAAATATCATATAAAATAAAACCAAGTTGTGAACTCAGGTGAAAAATAGTGTGTGAAACCAAGTAGTGAACTCAAGTGAAAAAATAATTAAAAAATGAGAAAAAACCATACATAAATATACGTGTTAAAAAATAGGTGCATTAATATGGCAAACAAAGTTCATAAGTGAAGGTGTCCTAATGGAGAAAACTTCAATACAGGAACCAGGGTCTATGTTCTCCTCTTGTGCTGCCCGTTACCTTATAGTAAACAATGGAGGCTTACCGGAAAAGCCTGCGACCGCCCTTCTCAGGGGGGGTCAAAACAGGCTTAGTAGAAAATGCAGGAACACTGTTAGGGATTCCAGGTAACCAGCTGGCATCAGTCAGGAGAAACTTCCATGGTTCATTGGCAGGAAATCGATGCTGCACACCAAATGGATGACCAAAGAGGCAAAAGCGCACCAATGGGCGACCGTTGTGACAGGAACTGCGCACCAATGGATGACGATTTTCTTGTGTTAATCCATGAATCCAGACGTTTCCATTAGTAATGTCATTAGACAGTAAGACATTACTAATGGAAAGGTCTGGATTCATGAATTAACACAAGAAAATCATCATCCATTGGTGCGCAGTTCCTGTCACAATGGTCGCCCATTGGTGCGCCCATTGAAGTTTCTCCATTAGGACACCTTCACTTATGGACTTTTGGTTTGCCATATTAATGCACCTATTTTGTAACACATATATTTATGTATGGTTTTTCTCATTATTTTTTAATTATTTTTTCACTTGAGTTCACTACTTGGTTTCACACATTATTTTTCACCTGAGTTCACAACTTGGTTTATTTTATATGACATTTTTTGATTATGATACATATGTCACTTTAATTTTCACATATCATATTTTGGAAAAACCATTGGTATATTATCCCACGCTGCACTCTTTTATACATCTACCTTTTGTGCCCCATATCAGGGTTATAGAGCTTAGCAGCAGGATATCCTTCACGGTTTCATTTTTCAGTTACTTATATGTTTTTTACTTATCACACACCTAGTGCAATTTCTTTCCCTTAATTTTAATACCATGTATTGCCCCCCTTTAACATCAATGACAGCTTGAAGTCTTTTGTGGCATTTGTGGATGAGGCTCTTTATCTTCTCAGATGGTAAAGCTGCCCATTCTTCTTGGCAAAAAGCCTCCAGTTCCAGGAAATTCTTGGGCTGTCTTGCATGAACAGCACATTTGAGATCTCCCCAGAGTGGCTCAATGATATTGAGGTCAGGAGACTGAGATGGCCACTCCAGAACCTTCACTTTATTCTGCTGTAGCCAATGACGGGTCAACTTGGCCTTGTGTTTTGGATCGTCATGTCGGAATGTCCAAGTACATCCCATGCGCAGCTTCCTGGCTGATGAATCCAAATGTTCCTCCAGTATTTTTTGATAACATACTGCATTCATCTTGCCACCAATTGTGACCAAATTTCCTGTGTCTTTGTAGCTCACACATCTCCAAAACATCAGCGATCCACCTCCGTGTTTCACAGTAGGAATGGTGGACCTTTCATCATAGGCCTTGTTGACTCCTCTCCAAATGAAGTGTTTATGGTTGTGGCCAAAAAGAACAATTTTGGTCTCATCACTCCAAATCATTGTAATTGTAATGTAAGCGGGATACTTTGTGGCATTTGTGTAGTAATGGCTTTCTTTTGGTGACTCGACCATGCCGCCCATCTTTCTTCAAGTGCCTCCTTTTTGTGCATCTTGAAACAGTCACACCACATGTTTTCAGAGAGTCCTGTATTTCACCTGAAGTTTTTGTGGGTTTCTCTTTGCATCCCAAAAAATTTTCCTGGCAGTTGTGGCTGAAATTTTAGTTGGTCTACCTGACCGTGGTTTGGTTTCAACAGAACCCCTCATTTTTCACTTCTTGATTAGAGTTTGAACACTGTTGGTTGGCATTCTCAATTCCTTGGATATCTGTTTATATCCCTTTCCTGTTTTATACAGTTCAACTACCTTTTCCTACAGATCTTGTGACAATTCTTTTGCTATCCCCATGACTCAGAATCCAGAAACGTCAGTGCAGCACTGGAGGAAAGATGCAAGGGTCTGTCAGGAGTCCGGAAACTCATTGACCTTTTATACACACACATTGATTACAAGCAAACAGACCACATGTGAGGATGGTTACCTTTATTAGCCATTCAAACCCCTTTGTGTCAATTTATGTGCATGTTATCATGCCAAAATCACCAGGGTATGTAAACTTTTGATCAGGGTCATTTGGTAGTTTCTGTTGTCATTATGATTTAAAAAGAGTAAACACAGTTGATTGATAATAAATGGCTTCAGCCAAACACTAACCATGAGTGAAAGAAAAGTTTTTGTGTTATCATTCATATTCTCTGAAAAATGGCCAAGAAATCATAAATTCTGCCAGGGTATGTAAACTTATGTGCACAACTGTATATGTGTATGTGTATGTATATATATATATATATATATATATATATATATACCTGTAGATTAGAAATTATTGTTCCCATTTGTGCATAGTGGTACATCCAGCCCTAACTGTGTTTACTCTGCACAGCGGGACTGCTTGGCATCGGACATAATCCAATACAGATCTCTTATTGTACTGTCAGATGTTCCTGGCAGGATTGCTGCTGAAATAATGATTTTTTTTTTTTTTTTTTTTTATTGAATCCTCCTGTTATGTTTCAGAACACCTTACCTAATTATTTAATGACAGCAAGAGAGTAAACAGTGTTTGCAACATTTGCTTTAATTACAAACACAGGGTACACCAAAAGAAAAATGCAAAGACAAGACTATAATGCTTAACCACTTACAGGCCGGAAGATTTTCCCCCTTCATGACCAGGCCATTTTTTGCTTTACGGCACTGCGTCGATTTAACTGAAAATTGCACAGTCGTGCGACGCTGTACCCAAACAAATTGATGTCCTTTTTTTTCCCACAAATAGAGCTTTCTTTTGGTGGTATTTAATCACCTCTGCAGTTTTTATTTTTTGCGCTATAAACGAAAAAAAGAGCGACAATGTTGAAAAAAAACAATATTTTTTAATTTTTGCTATAATAAATCCCCCCCACCACCCCCCCCCCACCCCCCCAAAAAAAAAAAATTTTCCTCAGTTTAGGCCAATATGTATTCTTCTACATGTTTGTAAAAAACCCGCCCCCTCCTGAAACCCTTATTTCTATTACAAGGGATGTTTACATTTCTTGTAATAGGAATAAAAGTGATTAAAAAAAAAATAGACAGTGTAAAAAAAAAAAAAAAAGATAATAATAAAAAACAATTAAATTGTCCCAGTCCCCTCGTGCTCCCACGCAGAAGCCATTTTTCCCTCTGGAAAGCAGAGATCGATGTTTTATTATTTTTTTTTATCTTATGCTTTCCAGGGTAGAGGAGATATCTGGGGTATTATTGACCCCAGATCTCTCCATAAAGAGGACCTGTCATGCCTTATTCCTTTTTATAAGGATGTTTAAATTTCTTTTAATAGGAATAAAAGTGATAAAAAAAAATTAGACAGTGTAAAAAAAAATAAAAATAAAATAAATAATAAAAAAATCTAAAGCATCCCCGTCCCGTCTAGCACTATACCACCTCTAACTCTAAACTGAAAACCTGTAAAAAAAATTTAAAGCGTCACCCTTTGGAGATTTTTAAGTACCGTAGTTTTGCACCATTCCACGAGTGCATGCAATTCTAAAGCGTATATATATATATATTTATATTGTTGTTTGGGGGATCTGAGTATTTTTATGCCAAAAAAAATTATGATTTCTACATGTAGCAGAAAAATGCCAGAATTGGCTCGGATGGGAAATGGTTAATGTGTATTTTTGACTGCTTGTAATGTTCTCCATGAGCTTCCAAACCTCTCCTTTTCTCCCTCACTTCTGCTAGTTTGGAACGACCAGTGCACAATAGTTGCGGACAGCGCAGTACTATATTAAGGCATTATGGACCTCATTTATTTTATACAATACAACCTGACTGTACAAGCTCCCGCAGGTTTACAAAACACCAATGTAATGTGAGTGCCTAACTCAACAATCTGTACAGAATCGGGCAAGTCCTTTTATTACAAAGTTGAGAGTAAAGCTAAAGGAGACTTCCTCCTCCTATGCGTCTTGTTTTTTTTAATGAATTTCTATTTTTGCAGTCGAACAACAAGGGGTGCATTTATAAAAATAAAAAATAAAGTAGAATAGCAATTCACCCAGAGAAATTGCCTGTACATTCCTTCTGTGAGAGAGAAACAGGGAAAAAAAAATAAATGTTGTTAGGTCCTACATTTGTGGCTTTTTAAAACACAATTAGTGTCTGTGTATAAATAGTCCAATGAGTTTGTTAGCTCTCACATGGATGCACTAAGCAGGCTAGATACTAAGCCATGAGGAGGTAGAAAAGAACAGTCAAAAGACCTGCGTAACAAGGTAATGGATAAATAAAGCAAACAGTGTGGCGCTAGATGTTGTCTGTTATTGCACAAAAACCTCACCAGAATGGAAATCTGGAGGCAGGCAGATTTAAAACATAAAGATGGAAAAGAATATAAAAAGATACCCAAAGCCTTGAATATGCCAGTCAGTACTGTTTAACCACTTGCCGACCGCCTCGCGACGATATACGTCGGCCAGAATGGCACGGACACCCCCCCCCCCGTGCCCGAGGCGGTCGGCGTTTGTCCCCTGGCGATCGGAGGTGGGGGGGAGGCCATCCATTCGTGCCCCCCCCCCCCTCGCGATCGCTCCCGGCCAATCAGATCATTCCTCTGCTGCTGTATGCTAAACAGCAGCAGAGGAAATGATGTCATCTCTCCTCGGCTCGGTATTTTCCGCTCCGGCGCCGAGGAGAGAAGACTGCAATGTGAGTGCACAAACACTACACACATAGTAGAACATGCCAGGCACACATTACACCCCCCCTTTACCCCCCGATCCCCCTCGATTACCCCCCCAATCACCCTCCCCCCCACACACACACTGACACCAAGCAGTTATTTTTTTTTTTTTTCTGATTACTGCATGGTGTCAGTTTGTGACAGTTAGTGTGGTAGGGCAGTTAGTATTAGCCCCCTTTAGGTCTAGGATAACCCCCTAACCCCCCCCTAATAAAGTTTTAACCCCTTGATCACCCCCCCGTCACCAGTGTCACTAAGCGATCATTTTTCTGATCGCTGTATTAGTGTCACAGGTGACGCTAGTTAGGGAGGTAAATATTTAGGTTCGCCGTCAGCGTTTTATAGCGTCAGGGACCCCCATATACTACCTAATAAAGGTTTTAACCCCTTGATTGCCCCCTAGTTAACACTTTCACCACTGATCACCGTATAACTGTTACGGGTGACGCTGGTTAGTTCGTTTATTTTTTATAGTGTCAGGGCACCCGCCGTTTATTACCGAATAAAGGTTTAGCCCCCTGATCGCCCGACGGTGATATGCGTCTACCCAGGCAGCGTCAGATTAGCGCCAGTACCGCTAACACCCACGCACGCAGCATACGCCTCCCTTAGCGGTATAGTATCTGATCCGATCAGATCTATACTAGCGTCCCCAGCAGATTAGGGTTCCCAAAAACGCAGTGTTAGCAGGATACCTGCTAGCACCTGCATTGGAACTGGTTACAGTTATAAAAGTTATAGTTACAAAAAAAAAGTGTAAAAAAAAATAAATATATAAAATAAAAAAAAAATAGTTGTTTTATTGTTCTCTCTCTCTATTCTCTCTCTATTGTTCTGCTCTTTTTTACTGTATTCTATTCTGCTTCATGTTTTATTGTTATTATGTTTTATCATGTTTGCTTTTCAGGTATGCAATTTTTTATACTTTACCGTTTACTGTGTTTTATTGTTAACCATTTTTTTGTCTTCAGGTACGCAATTCACGACTTTGAGTGGTTATATCCAGTGGCGTAGCGTGGGTTGTCAGCACCCGGGGCAAGGCAAGTAATTTGCGCCCCCCCCCCCCACCTGCGGACTTTTAGCTATCCCTGAGTCCCTTCAAATACAATAGTACTGACCTACCTGATTCCTATACTGACCACTACACTGAGAACTACACTGTCCACTACACTACATTGTCCACTACACTGACCACTATACTATACTCGCCACCATACTACACTGACCACTATACTAAACTGTCCACTATACTGACCACTATACTACACTACACTGTCCACTATACTACACTACACTTGACCACCATACTACACTGACCACCATACTACACTGACCACCATACTACACTGTCCACCATACTAGGTGGGCACTGCACAGCAATTTATATGATGGGCACTGCACATGACATGGTGGGCACTGTATGACACAGCACATTACATGGTGGGTACAGCGCATTACATGGTGGGCACTGCATGGCACAGCACATGACGTGGTGGGCACAGCACATTACATGGTGGGCACTGAATAGCACATAACATTACATGGTGGGCACAACACATTACATGGTGGGCACTGCATGGCATAGCACGTTTCATGGTGGGAAATGCAACTGCACATTACATGTTAGGAACTGCACATGACATGGTGGGCACTGTTGAACAGCACAGCACATTACACAGTGGGCACAACACACTACATGCTGGGCACAGCACATGGCAGGGTGGGCACAGCATAGCACATGACATGGTGGGAAGTGCACATAACATGGTGGGCGCTGCACATTACACGGTGGGCACTGCACATTACATGGTGGGATCACTGTATGGCACAGCACATGACATGGTGGACACTGCAAATTACATAGCGGGCATTGCAAGGCACAGCCATGACATGGTGGGCATTGCACATGACATGGTTGGCACTGGATGGCACATCACATGACATGGTGGCACTGCACATTACATGGTGGGCAATGCAAGGCACAGCACATGACATGGTGGGCACTGCACATTACATGGTGGGCACTGCAAGGCACAGCATGACATAGTGGGCACTGCACATCACATGAAGGGCAATGTAATGCACAGCACATGACATGGTCAGCACAGCGCATTACATGGTGGGCACTGCAATGTACAGCAAATGACATACTGGACACAGCACATTACATGGGGGGCACTGCAAGGCACATGACATGGTGGGCACAGCGCATTACATGGTGGGCACTGAATGGCACATAACATTACATGGTGGGCACAACACATTACATGGTGGGCACTGCATGGCATAGCACGTTTCATGGTGGGAAATGCAACTGCACATTACATGTTAGGAACTGCACATGACATGGTGGGCACTGCAAGGCACAGCATGACATAGTGGGCACTGCACATCACATGAAGGGCAATGCAATGCACAGCACATGACATTGTTCAGCACAGCGCATTACATGGTGGGCACTGCAACGTACAGCAAATGACATACTGGACACAGCACATTACATGGGGGGCACTGCAAGGCACATGACATGGTGGGCACAGCACATACATGGGGGGCACTGCAAGGCACATGACATGACATTGTGGGCACAGCACATTACATGGGGGGGCACTGCAAGGCACATGACATGACATGGTGGGCACAGAACATTACATGGGGACACTGCAAGGCACATGACATGACATGGTGGGCACAGCACATTACATGGGGGGCACTGCAATGCACATGACATGGTGGGCACAGCACATTACATAGGGGCACTGCAATGCACATGACAGGACATGGTGGGGCACAGCACATTACATGGGGGGCACT